>NC_090929.1:1479261883-1479350997 GCF_040938575.1 Ambystoma mexicanum
GCTCCGGTCCTTGAGAAGCCATCCCAAGAAGAAGAAGAAGAAAATATGTATATATATATATTTTACACGGCCACAGTACAGTAGTGGCCGTGTAGTTATGGTTAAGTTGCTGTTTCTATAGGAAGAGCACTTTTTGGGCGGCTTATAACTTCGCTCCCCCTGGACGAATCTTTACGAAACTTTGCAAAAAAATTCAGAGTGGCCCATATACTTTGCAAAGTTTCGTAAAGATTGTGAGGTTTGGTCCAGGGGGGGGCAAAGTTATAGGGGGGTCCCAAAACTTCTGTTTTTCCCATAGAGTGAATGGAGGAAAAACTTTGCGCACGGCTACAGGCCAAACCGCTGGACAGATTTTCACAAGATTTGCGGCAAGAGAAGCAGCTTGATCCCGAAAGAGTGCTTTTGTAAATTTGGTGACCTTCCGTGTAGTACTTTTCTTTAAAACGACCAAAAGGTAGGGTGTAAAAAATTTGTGATATCTATTTCCGCTCTGCGGTCACACTTCCCTGTTCGGTCCACGGACAAGACATCGATTGACTAAGGGGCTGGTGTCATGCTCGCGGACACGCGTCTCTGCCGAATGGCTGTAGCGAAAGATGTTCTGCGTCATATGGTTTGGGTGCGCCTGACATCTTAGATTCGCCGACCGCGGAGCGGGTAGCAGCGGCAATACCCTATTTCGAAACCTATTTTGGTATGTCAACGTACTTGGGGAGGTTTAGACAGTAAGAGATGGGTGAAAAACTGCTTTTGTAGTGGCGGTAGGTGTTCCTGATGTACTTTGTATGGCTGACTTGTTTGGGATGTTTGTACGTACAGACAATGAGGGGTCTAATAAGGGTAGTATTCCAGTTCGTACTCTGTACAGGGAACGTGAAAGTCTTCTAAGGACACGCGTGCTGTTAGCGAACATTGAAATTGAGTGCATGCCGTATTTACATTACTTTTTCCTATGCATACGCCATTCATTCAAACGCCACCACGGCTGTGACATGCTGCGATGATTGTGGCCAGGGCTTCTTCTAAGGACACGCGTGCAGTTAGCGAACATTGACATTGAATACATGCCGTGTTTACATGACTTTTTCCTATGCGTACGCCATTCATTGAAACGCCACCACAGCTGTGACATGCTGCGGTGGTTGTGGCCAGGGCCTAGAGACTTGGATGCATGGCCGTAGGCCATACTTCCAAGACTCTAGGCCCTGGCCACAACCACCGCAGCATGTCAGAGCCTTGGCTACATCTTTAGTATTGAGTATCGATTAGCTCGTTGTGGGGAGTGTGTGCAGTCTTGGATGCATGGCCGAAGGTCCATCTCACATATGCTAGCAATCAGATTTTTCTTCGCAATGTACAGTCCGCATTGCGACCTTTTTTGCATTGACTGTACACTATTTGACAATCCCTTTTTTCAAATGTTCAATTTTTGACACACACACAACACCACCAAAAGGCTCTTTTCAGAGCCGCCACTTACTCCCAGCGTACAGTCCATTGGTTTTGTTCCGCTTGCACCCTTCATTTTTGTGTGTCCTACGACTGTCCGTGGACTTTTTCAAAAATGCGCAGGGGCCTACAACGGTCACTTGATAGTTCTATTGTTAAACTACGAAAGGGGGATCTGAAAAGAGCCATTTTTTAAAATATGTTATACTTTTCCACTTCACTGCTTTTGGCCACACGACACACTAGGAGAGGAGGTCAAAGGTGGGAAAGGTAGGGACACCAACCACGAGGATAAGAAGGGGCAGGAGGAGAGAGAAGGATATAGGGTGAGCTTTACTTCGGTAGGAGGCACTTCTTCTGATGCTCAGTGACCGTAGCCTCAAAAGCACTTAGAAAATGCTCTCCCCTGCAGAGTACTGCATCGCAATACACACACAATATTGTCAGCTTCGAAAGGTAAGGGTCAACAGCATCGTGAATGGCTTGTGAGGCAGCTAGAGGGATGCGCTCCCCCACCCGAGTGTCTCTTGTGGTGAGAGGATCGTAAACGGAGGATGCTCTGGAGGAACTCAATCTACTTCATTCTTCACATGGCACCACCTTGCGAATGTCCGCACTGTGGGACAAAGTTAGATGTAGCTTTATGGTTGTCGTACCAAAGCTGTACGCACCAGATCTCTCGCGACTCAACACCAACTGGCACTGGTTACACCTCACCAGGTTCGCACGTGCTTTTAGTTTTGGTACGTTCCCACAAACGGAAAACAACCGCCACACCCACGACTCCCGGTGAGTGCTTGCAGTGCAGAGTTCCTCCACCTCATTCTCTTATTCCTCTTCCTCCTCAATCTCTACATCCTCAACCGTATATCCCTCTGCAGGCCCTTGGTGATGTGGTGGTGGTGGAGGGTTTGGGGGTGCTGCTGAGGCTAATGAAGCTACAGTAGCCATGGATGCCATGCCGGATACTTTCCTATTGGTCGCTACAGCAGTAAAGCAGCACAACTCAATCTGCTATAGCCAGAAGCACAATGAAGATGTGCTCGAGTGTGTGGCCATTTATAGGGGTGGAGGGGCGCGCCACATGACCATCTTGATCACTCAAAAGTGTTCCAAATATTTTACACAATACATCCACCGGTACACCTATTGTATGGGGCATGTCAAATGCTTATTTTACACTGTGAAATAACTTCCCTTGTGTGTACAAGTTCTTTTGTAATGTCGCGGAAGCACACAAACAGCGCAAATTAGTCCACACGCTCAGCGTGGGTGCGGTCACATGATGACATACTGAACACATCCGCGAGGTAAATGGGTGGCCGGTGGACAGCAAATGTACACTAACAAACGTACGCATGTGCGCAACTGTCCTACGGACAGCCTTTGGGTCCTCAAACTAATTGCAAGTGCGCCACAAGTGAGACGGACAGTTAGGGACAGGCGCAATGTTTACTTATGGACGTACTGCGCATGTACATACATTGTCTGCTGACTGCACGGACAGGTCCACAGTCCTTAGGACACCTCCATTTTGTTTGCCCACGAACATGCCGCCCACCACGATTGTTCTACGGACGGTTCCATCTTGGCTGCGGATGATACGGACAGGTATACTGTCCTTAAGACACTCCCATTTTGCTCATTTACAGACATCCCGGACACCTGGTGTGCTCTACGAACATGTTCTATCCCTTTTGTAAGCAGTACTGAGAGGTATAATATCATTAGGGCGCCCCTTTGTTTATTTACGCACACCTTGCACAGATGGTGCGTTCTAAGATCAGTTCCATTTTGGTTGATATTGGTACAGGTAGGTGTGTTATCATTAGAACATTCCCATTCTATTGCTTATGGGTAGCTCGAACAGGCGCGCTGTTCGCGAACATTTTAAGTTTAAAAAACAAAATCCTCCACCTCTGAAACAAATATACAAAAACTTTCCAAAAACTCACACACAGTTCAATCAAGAGAAATACAGAGGGAAGAAGATACTGACACAAATATAGGGGAAATAGGATTGAACATGGGCTGGTTATGAGGGATGATTTGTGTGGGGAAGAAGGGATGGATGTTTCATCAAAATGTCTATGTTCTTCTGGAAGGTTTGATGATGGCTCACTAGGGAATCGAGAAGGGGGGCAGGTACAGGTGCAAAAGTGATAACATACTTTCCCTCTCACAACGTCCTCCACAAATTCCCTTAAACTTTTAAAATTGTCATTCAGTGTCTCCATTTTCAGTTCAATCCTTTTCAGCCTGTCTTCCTCTGTGTCGTTTATTGCCCTTTCTTCATGTTTTCCCTGCTCTGTTAAAAAGAAATATACATATGTTAAATACCTATAAAATACTGATCATTATTTTGCTTATGCAGAGCAGTGTGTACCATTATTGTCCCTGTCTTCGGACATTTCCCCAAGTGGAAAATTCTCCTCCAACCACTCCAAAGTACTGGCCATTTCTGTGTCAAAACAACAGAAAGAAATTATTTTTTCTGCCCCACATACCACAAAAAATAAACACTCACATATAAGAAAAATGAAGTTCCCTTACTATTTTGTTGTACTTTCCCTTCGTTGTAGTGCGTGCATCGGCTGTCGGTCCTGGCTGCAGACTTTCTGGAAGGTAATTACGTTGGAGGCATACCTTTTTTGGTGATGGTACAATGCAATTCATTCTACATGGTATTTGAATGCATGGTTTTAATTTCACACGTTTAGGTTTCCCTACTTCTTTATTAGTTCTTGGAATGTCTATATGTGTCCTTTTTCCTAGGTGCGCATTTTCAGTGTGAGACAATAGTAAAATTTCAGGTACCCCCTGCCTGTTTGGCCACTGTTGACCATGTCCGCGCCCTTCCACAAACAGGCGCTCAGTCCGTGCCTTTCAAATATCAATAGCGAGGGGGTTCTATATGTTCTATGTTACATGTATATAAAGTAAGTAAATTATACTAAATATCTTCCAAGATCACATCATGATAATGTATATTCAACAAAAAAACTTTATTGCCACGATGTTATGATTAAGTTCCCCTTCACAAAAACTGTTAACTGCAGCACACAAACAACTTTGTTAAAGGGATGTTATGGCTATGTTGCCCAAATAAAAAAACCTAAAATTCGCTACAAAACAATTTTTGTTAAGGGGACGTTATGGTTAAGTTGTCCTACCAAAAACCTGTCCACTTCACTAAAAAACCCTTTCTAACGTCCCATTACGGTTCAAATTACAACCGAAAAACCCCCTGTATCAGTTATGGTAGGCTAAGCACCCATTCCTGCCATCAACTCCTGTGCACTGCTAACACTACCACCCAGGACATGAGAGATGCCATCGCAAATGTCATTGATGAAATCACTGACAACATCATGTTTAGCCCCTTTGTTTTTCTTCACTGCCATATACATATATGTATATTGAGTGAAACTACTTTGTTAAAGGGACGTTATACTTCACAGTAAAAACGAAAAACACTAGACATTCCCTACATATGGTACGCTAAACAACCATAACTCGCGCCACCTACGTGCATTGCTAAGACTAACACCCAAAACATCAAAGATGACCTCACAAATGTCATTGATGGGACTTCATCGATGTATTTGGACATATTTTCCAATGCTGAACCTATCAAGCAGACAATAGGTCTTCCTGGTTTTTTTTTTCATGTTTTTGTGTACCTTGGGGAGGAAATGAATAGTAGGTCTGATTGAATTAGTGATCGTTAGGAATTTGTGACTCTCTACAGACAGAAGGCCTTTTGATTCCCATTCTGTGAGTAGTGTACTAATTTTGCTTTCAAGTTCTTTGATTGGATTGTTGGCAATTTTCATGTAGCATTTGTTGTCATTAAGCTGTCTGTAAGCTTCTCTTATGTAGTCGTTTCTATTCTGTAAGACTATATTCCGCCCCTTATCAGAAGGTTTAATAATACGATTTTTGAGTTCATGCAACTCTTGTAGTGCCTGCCTGTCTGTGAATGATAGATTCTCGTTCCAAATTCTTTTCTGTTCCTTTCGTCTTAGTTTTTTCAAATCTTCGATCACTAAACTTTGAAATGCCTCGATGTTGTTTCCAAGGTTTGCCACAGGATTGAACTTTGACTTTGATTTCAGTTGGCTCTTAGTGGTCCAGTCTGTTCTGATGTCTAGTTCATTAAGGTCTATGGATTCGCCTTGATCTCCTGCAGCTATGCCCTTTTCCAGGTCAATCAAGTCTGTTATAGTGGTTAGCTCCTTAATTTCAACCTCAGTATGGCCCGTCTCTTTGTCTCTCGGGCGCCTTTTGTACACATTCGTTGCAAAGAATTTCTTTCGACGTATTTTACGTATGTATTGATCAAAGTCAATTCTTGTCTGCACATAATCGTTCTTTGCTTTGGGGTAGAAATTTAAACCTAGACTGAGTACTTTTGTCTGGTTGGGGGTGAGGACATGACCTGATAGATTAATTATTCTCAGCTTTGTGTCATCCTCGTCATTTTGCTCTGCTACTTTCCAGAGCGCAGCGATCTGGCCGGGGTACTGCTCGTTTCGTTGCCTGCTCCTCTTCCGCCTCCTCGTGGTCTTCGGCCACCTCTGCCTTTCCCCCGACTTTGATTTCCACCTCTTTGTGGCTTGTTTTTTTCTGCCATCTTGGTGTAGTAAATGCATTTCGTCTAACAAAATTCATGTGAACGTTGGGCTCGTCAGTTTCGCTGCTTGTTAGATCTGATTCTGAGGTTGATGCATTATCACTCAATTGCTCTTCATTTTCTTCAGTTGATTGGGCTGGCCTGGATAAAGATGCTTGTCTCATCTGGTAGAATCTTTAGGCAAACGTGTAAACTTTTCCTCTCTCATAATCCTCTTTGTCCCTCAGAAACTTTCTCTGTTTCCTTTGCTTTATTTCCTCCTCCAAGTCGACCAAATTCCTTTCCATATTACTCCTTAGTCTCTTACCCTCTTCAGTTTCAGGTATCTTTTTTAGTTGCTTTTCTATTTCATTAATTTTTTCCAATGTCTTAATACGGTCCGCGCCAGCATACTTCACCAACAACTGCAAAAATGTTTTCGAACATCATTTCGTGGCAACGCTCCATTCCTGTAACATCGTTGGATCTAATTCTTCAAAGGAAGGGATGGGTAGAATTCTCAAGCCTCGTGGAATTCAGCCTACTTCGATGTAATTTTGAAGTGAGTGTTCCTCCCACCATTTGCTCACTTCCCTGCATTGTAATTTTTCCAGTTCTTTGAATAGACCCAATTCACTGTCGCTTTTGGGTGCCTTTGCAGTGGGTATGCTGATGTTGCTGACTTGTAGAGTCTCATTAAACAATGTTGTGGCTTGTGCCTTTCTGATTGCCTCTCTGTTGCGTTGGGAGTTGGCCATGTTGCAAGGTTTGCAGAAAAGTTCTGTCAGTGGTCCGGCACTTACAGTGTGACTGCTTGAGAGAATAAATCCAATTGGGCAGCACAATGCATAAAATGTGGAACTATCAGGCATAGTATTTATATATCTGTGTTAGTCGTGGGCTGGTGAATAGGTCATGGTTGGGTGTGGTAACGGTTACATCCGATACCTCTCTGGCAATGAGATGCAGTCGCTACCCGAAACTCGTACTCACCCCGCTTCGTTCTGCTGTCCGTCCTCCGACGTGCAGCTTCACTCCACTCAGGGTTTTCCTTAATGCTGCGCCACTTCTGCCTCTCGAGTTTGCCTCCGTATGCACGACCTGGGCAGCAACGGGACAATGAAGTCTTCCAGACGTGCTGTAGCCGTGTGCTCAATCCCAGGAAAAGGTCCCACTGGTGCTATACTCCACGCTCACACATTGTAGCGTGTAAATGTCTTCTGGGCACTGATGAACATCAGGCAGGGTGAGTAGCACTCTTCACATCCCCAAAGTAGCAAAAATCCAGACAGGAACATTTTTTTGTTTGTTAAAATAACCATCTTTATTGATGCATATATATATATATATATATATATATATATATATATATATATATATATATATATATATATATATATATATATATGTATATAAAACATGGCCTGCGGTAGCGGCCATGTAGTTATGGTTGAGTTGCTAAACCCATAGGAAGAGCATTTTTTGGGGTGCTTATAACTTCGCTCCCCCTGGACGAATCCTCACCAAACTTTGCAAAAAAAAAGTATATGGCCCACTCTGAATTGGTGAGGTTTGGTCAAGGGGGGTAAAGTTATAGGGGGGTCCCAAAATATTTTTTTTTCCCATAGACTGAAAGGAGAAAGAAATTGCTCACTCCTACAGCTCAAACCGCTGGACGGATTTCCACCAAATTTGTGGCAGGAGTGGCGGCATGGTCCCGAAAGTGTGCTTTTGTAAATTTGGTGGAAATCAGTCCAGTAGTTCTTTTTAAAACGACCAAAAAGTAGGTCAAAAAAGTTAGTGATATCTGTGTCTGCTCTGCGGACAAACTTCCCTGTTCACTCCGCGGACAGGAAACCGATTGGCTAATTGGCTTGCGTCATGTCTGCGGACACACAGCGTTTTCTGTGATTGGTTGGGATGAGCCGTGAGGTGCATCACATTGTTTCGATGCGCCCGCCATATTGGATCTGTGGACAGTGCAGCGTTGAACTGAGCAAAACTGCAATTCTGGGGAGTGTGTTGGAGTGTAGGAGTGCTTGGGGATGGTGGGGGAGTAAGAGATGGGTCAAATACTGTATTTGTTTAGGTGGAAGGAGCTCTTTATGTGTTTGAGGTGTCTGTGGTCACTGCGACTGTCTGCTGACATACTAAATACTGGGCACACTACTAGTTATTTTACTTTAGTATGATGTTGGTTTTGGGTTATTAGTAGAGCATTGATTGTAATTAATATCCCCTATAAGCAGTCCACATACCGCATTCAAAATGTTTGGTAGCATGTGTGTGTTATGCTGCATTGTTTGTGACCAGGCCCTAGAGTCTTGCCATGCACCCAGGACTGTAGGGCCTGGCCACAACCACCACAGCATAACATACCCTTAGAATTAAACACCCATCAAATATCCACAGCCCACACGTTTGTGTACTGTTTCATTGGAAGAGTCTTCATGTAAAGTTTTGGCTAGGCTATGCAGTTAAGATTGTAGAGTTTGGTAACAAGCACTGCAGCATAAGATACCCATTGAAGTAAACATTTTGGATTGTGGTCTATTGTTAGATGTTTGCTTGAATGGGTGTGTTATGCAGCAGTGTTTGTGAGTCCATTTATTATATACTTACTGTTTGACTTTTTGTGGTTGTATGCAGTTTTTTCATGACATGAGTAATTGGAGCAGACATTCTTTTTCAATCTCTGTGATAAAAGAAAAGATAATATGTTAGTGTAGGTAGTTTATAATGGGTTATTGCATTGCATAGTAGACATTTCTGTATTTTTTCAACCTTCATATTTAGTACTTTAGAAGTACTATATTTCAAACCAGTGTACTGTGCAATTTGCTCAGTTTCTGTGTTTGTTTATTAAATCATTGGATATGTGGGAAAAAAATCCATGCTGGATAAAAAAAACTTTTTATGTTGTGGTACAATATATTTCTTTCATTTTTTTCTTTGTTTATTTTTTGTTTCTTGCTAATCTTCTATCTGTTGGCGTGTTGCAGATTTTTGGGGCAGTTAGATACCTGTTGGCGTATTCTAACTGTATATTTCTTGTTTGATTTTAGTGGTAATTATTTATCGGTTTGCTTGTTGCTGAATTTTGGGGCAGTTAGATACCTGTTGGTGTATTCTAACTGTTTATTTCTTGTTACATTTTAGTGGTATTCATTTATCTATTTGCTTGTTGCAGAATCTTGGGGCAGTTAGATACCTGTTTGCGTATTCTAACTGTTTATGATTTTTAAATTGAAGTTTTGTTAATGTTTATGCACAGATTACCTATTAAATTTTGGTTTTAAGAATATTAAATAAGTTTTAACAAGATCTGCTGGTAATCTTTGTTTTAGAGTAATGGTAGTATCATTACATTCAAACCATCCACATTTCATTTTTATATATGCAGTGTAGTGACCTGCATTGGTTGTGGCTCTTGCATGGTAGATTATTCCTATTGTTTTGAAGGTTTTCTTACCAAGTGATACTTGACCATGTGTGAATCCTGTCAGCTTGCAGTTGTTTTTGGTACCATATTATTATTATATGCATTATAACGTAAAAGCACTACTATTACATATTTACTATGTGTCTGTATTTGTAAGGTGGAGCGATTATCTGAATTGCAGGTAGTACATAATCTGCCATGGTTTGCATTTTGTACAAGTTGCTGAAATGGAATGGATTCACAGTTAGGTATGGATACATACACAAAGCGTTCATTAGAGACTTGTTCCTGTGCCACATTGCTGCAGAGAGTGCATGTATGTTTCCATATGTATGAAATCTGGAAGATTGTATTTATAGGCATGTTTTAGTTTTCCAGTACTTGTAGTAAGTACATTAGAAATTCTTGTGGATCTTCTTGTGAGTTTATAGTGAAATTGACTATTCCAGCACAGTAGTCCAATTCCTGCCTTATTACAGAAACACTGTAAGTGTTGTCAGGATTGTTGGTTGCATTTCTATGAAGGACTAACTTTTGCAAACAAAATTGGTCTGTACTGTGTAAGTAAATGTCAATAATTGGTGGCAATTGGAATAGAATATTTATTGCTACATTTGCGTAGCAATTTACACCAGTTGTATTTGAAAATTTGAATGGACCTGACAGTTCTGTGTCAAGGTCATTTGTTTGGAGTGTGTGTTGCTTCTTTGGAGAAGTAGTTGAGTTACTTTGAGCAGCAGATTCTTCTTTGGTTGTGGTACTCGGTGAAGTATTAGATTATTTTACTTTCTTTGGAGGAATTGCAGTAAGATACTGTATCGTTTCAGTCTGAAGTCGTTTTCTTTTACAATGTTTTGCTTTTGCGGAACAGGATAGGTTTTTAGATAGGGGGTGTAGAGTCTATTGTATTCTAGAATGCAAGGAATATCAGCATTTACTTTACTTGCATCAAAGTTGATTAAATATAAACCATCAAGTCTACGTAAGTGTGATAGTGTACATAGCTCATGCCTTCTTTAAGGATGGTGCTACCAATACCTATCAATGCTTTATCTAAGGTAAGACCTTGTGATTTGTGAATGGTGACTGTGTATGCTAGAGTTAGTGAAAATTGTTCTCTGCGAACATACATGTCTTTGAAAAGAAGGAAGCGGGCTGTTGAGTGTCCAATCTTTTTAATTTCTGATAGTTTGTCAAAGAGAATATTGACAAACTGAATGTTGTTGTCATGTGGGTATGATTGAAAGCCCACCACTGTACCAAGTGCTCCATTAACCAGTCCTTGCTCCACGTCAAGGTTACGTTTAAGCATTACTCTACAGTTTAAAGATAATTTTAATATTTTCTCCAAACCAGCTGTGTTGGAGATAGAGTTTTCTAAGGTAGTTAGTCTTGTTGTGGCTTGTTGGCACATGGGTAGTGTCATACCATGTACATCCAGTTTGTCTGTGGAGAAAATTTCAATTATTGGTTGCATTTCTTTTTTCAACATTGTTTCATTGAATTTTGAATAGCTAGTAAGAGTTGGCATCAACGACATACAATTGACATTTTTGTGTGCTAATTGTTCCATGACATCAGTAGCATATGAGTTATGGCCATAGAGTGCCTCAATGTGCCTGGTTTTTAATATTGATTGTGCTTCTTTAGTTAGTACAACAACTCTAGTACTTTTTAAAATATCGGCATATGTGAGGTCTGCATATTGGCGCATGTTTTCAGTTAATTCTCTATATTGGAAATGTTGCCAAAGGTTGACATTTCCTATGCTGCCAAGAATGTTACAGCACAGTTTGTGCACTAAGGTTTTAAAAATAGGTTCCGCTTTCACTGGTGTTAATTGAAGAAGATCTCCGAAAACAATAATTTGTTTTCCTCCAAAGAGCTCTTCATAGTCTGTTTTGAGGACCTCTTGTAATCTGAGGTGAATCAAAGCCAACATTCGGTTGGAGACCATGCTTACCTCATCTATTAGTAGCATTTTCATTTGTTTGAAAACTCTGCGTAGTTCCATTGCAGCTTCTGTAGAAAGTTTGTAATAGTCTAATTTGTTTGGTGTTCTACTGGAAGGAGTAATAATCGGTGTAAAGTGACACCGCCTATGTTGTAGGCAGCTAAACCTGTGGGGCAGTTACAACAGCTGACAGCTTGTTGTTTGTCTGTTGTTTGAGGAACTTGCTGATGATTTTGATTAAGAATAGTTTGCCTGAACCAGCTTGACCACTGACGTATTACAGTATAGGTTTGTAGTCTTGGCAGGTACAGTTTTTATTTTCATGTTGCACACCATCTTCAATTTGTTTTGTTATTTCTTTACACTGCTCATTGTTCACTTGTGATTTCAGTACAGCAAAGTCTTCTGTAGATTGTTCATACTGACACATGATGTTTTCTACTTCTGTCATGGCTAATTCTGCCTCATTTGCTATTAGTGGCTGTCCAAGTGGTTCCTGGCTTCCTGTTACGGAAGGTTGACTACTGTCGGGAGTGTCCACATCTAGTTGGGTCTGGAGTTCTTCCTCATGTTGCTGTTCATTGTGCAACATTTTTTTGTACTGTGTAAAGTTTACATCTGTTATGGGACTTTCATTTGCCTTGAAAGCATCTTCAAAGGAGTCATAGTTATCTAGTAACTCTTCTTCGTTTCTCCATAGTTTAAAAAAAAGTTGTAGCAGAGACATGTAATACAGTTCTTTATGTTGAGGAGTTTTTAATGACAATTTGATATGATTTATTAAGGTTTGTTTGGTAAGTTTCACTAAACTGCCTTCACAATTTGCCACTCTGTATCTACCTTTCTTTTCATCTGGTTTTATATTATTTTTCTATGTGAAGTTTTGGGCTACGTGGTATAGACACATGGAGGGTCATTACAAGGTTGGCAGTAAGGGGTTAACGGAGCTAGTAAAGGTGCTGGTGCCGTTAACCCCTTACCGCCGCATTACATGCTAACAACAGGCCCGTTACAAATGGGCCAGTTGTTAGCATGGTACTCATTCCCATTGAGCCCTACGGGGGCTCGAATGGGAATGGGGATGCGTTCCCTGAATGGGGAAATAGCGGGTCCTCCAAGGTTGGAATGGCCCGGTAATTCCCCATTCAAGGAACCCGGACCCGGTATGCGGTAAGGGGGTAGCCATGGCACTAGCAGCACCATGGCTACCTCCAACCTCGTAATGACCCCCATGGTTTCCAAAGTGGTTCTCCTGTTTGAGTAGTATGTGTCTAGTAAATTGTTTTTCAAAATGTCTTGGCTGTTGGGATCATTTTTGGCTATTGTTTTTATGTCCTCATATGATATGAGAACTATTTTTCTACATTTAGCAGGACCAAGACTTAGCCATACTATATTTTCAGATTTTCCATACAAGGCAGTACTGGTTAAACGGTCTGCAGCTTCATAGCAGCCACATTCTCTATGAGAGAGCATTTTTATTCCTAAGCTGTACAATTTCTATGACAGTGTTTTGTCAGATGATATGTCATCCCAGAGGTCTTGAAGCTCTGTTTTTTCTGCTTCGGTTAAGTGGGCTGTGACATATTGTGCAACTACAGCGGAATTGTCTGCAATGTACTGCACATCTATGTTTGCATTCCATAGGAGGGCAATGATTGCATTGTAATCATTGATATATTTTGATTTGTCTGTTCTTTTTATGTAATATGTGTTATAAGGTGATTTACCTTTGACACTATGTCTAACTGAAGACATGAAGTTGTTTACTTGACCTGTTGTTGTAACTGGTCTAGGGATACCAAAGCTGCATTTGGTGTAGTATTTTCTTTTGTTTTTATATTTGCGATGACAATATTTGTGTCTTTGAAATTGTAACATTTGTACATGAAGGTTACTATGTGTTGTTTGCGAAGGAATTTCACAAGTGACATATGTTTGGATAAACTGAAAAACAGTGGCATCACTGTCCTGACCAAATATAGGAGCATCTTTTATCCATAAAAGCATGTGGATGTGTGGTGCTCCTCTGGCTTGGTATTCTTTTCTGCAAAAGAAGTAAGAAGTGTTGTACTTCTCTGAGGGGAGGAACAGTTGTATTACAAATAAAGTGTAGCATAGCAATGAAGCGATGATGGAAATATCTTGATACATTTACAGGATCTAGAGAGCAGAGTTCTCATGGTGTTTTTATATCTATGTTTGTTTTGTTTTTGTTTGCTATGCGTAGGAAATTGTTTAAATCTTCCCATGCATATTGTGCACAACTTAATGTAACAAACCAAGTGGGTGTGCCAAGGTTTCTTATCATACAGCGTACAACTCCATGACATCAGAACCAGTATTCTTTTGTACCACGCATGTTTTCTAAAAGATTTGTAATACTTGACTGTAAAACCTCATCTTTTTCTTGCACTCTTTGCAGTAATTGCATAGCTGACATATTTTGAAAATGGGTACCTGATTTTAATGTGTGTGCAACTCCATAGCATAGAGTTGCTAGTTCACTTTCAAAGAGAAGGTAGAATATGTATTCCAGGTTTTGTCTGAATCTGCGGTCGTCAGAATACATTTGTAAAGAGCGATATTCTGATGCTGTTATTTGTGTGGGTCTATCATCATACCGTCCTCCTTTTCCAGTAGGAAAGATTAGAGGAAATCCACGTGCTTCTATACTTTTTTCCCATATGCTGATTGGAGATCCTTTGGCTTGTCGCATTTGGTACATTTCCAGTGCATCAGCTATGGTGTCTTTAGAGTGTAATGGATGAATTGTATAATGGTCTAAAATATTGGACTCTGTAGCAGGATCTAGAAGTTGAAATTGACCAGTTTCTGGTGACTCTTGAATTATTTCATTGGTTTCTCACGGGTTTTCTTCAATATTAACTTATTTGTAGTATTCATTGCTGTCTTTTAGATATTGCAGGGCTTGTCTAACTTTATGTAAGTCCATGAGTTGTTGCCAATTTTATTTTGTCTTTTGTAGGTACACCATTTAATAAAACAATTAAAGAATGACTAGATTTCTTATAGTTGAATGATGTGTTGATATCATTTTGATATGATGGAATGTGTTTTTGCTAATAGGTCCTGAAATTCAGGCTAATGAATGTCCTTGTAGTCCTGTGTATTTGCACATCCATATTTTGTAGTAATTTCATTTTGAATTTGTCTTTGCTTTTTACATACTGATTGAGGAACTGGTGTGATGATTTAAAATATTTTTTGGCACTGTAACACATTGATGTGCACAGCCATTTGTAGACTGGATGTTTTTGTTCAGTGGAATGGAGAGGTACTGAGTTTTCTGGGGATATTTTTGTGAGCAGCGTTTCTTGTTCCATAATGGTATTATTAAGTTTTTCATTCCTTCGTCCACTGCTATGTTTGGCAATTGTGTTTGTTTGCTTTTGTTTGTATGCTTCTTCATTAAAATATGGTTCTATGCTCGTGGTGTGACTCCATTCACCTCCACAGATGTTTCAGAAGCTCTTTTTGTTGATATTCCATTTATTGAGAAGTCTTTTTTGTAGTTTAGTAGTTAGTTTTGTTAGTGGTTTCATTCTGTTTAAAACTAAAATAAGTAACTTCCTTTTGAGAAGGATTGAACTGTCTATGAGAGCTTCTAGGATTAATTTTCTATGGTATGTTTTAAGAGTTGTGCATGATTTCTCTCCTGTTTTTATAAGGTTTTGAAGGACTCTGTGGTGGAACATTTCTTGTAAAATAATTTCTTTGCTATGGTTAGTTGCCACTATATCAAGATTTATAGGTGCAGTATTGGCAGTAGTGGTAGCTGAAGTCTTGTTAATCACTTTCTGTTTCATTTTACATTTTGAAAGAGGAGGCACAGTTCTGTACTGGAAGCTTGTTTTGTTTCGCTTGGTGACTGTATTAGCTGTTTTGTCTGAATGATTTGTACACATTCTGCCAGAGATGGATACTTATTTTGGACACTTTTATTTTGATTTGCTCTACTTCTGTGTTACTTTCTACAGAGTTGCTGTTTGGTAGGCATTTTTTGGGGTCTGTTGGAGAAAAAACGAAAGTGTGGGTTGGGCTGTTGTGCAGTGTATGTGTGATTTGTGCATGAGTGTCTGAGTATGATGGTAAGGATGTATGTGGGGGTGTGTGATGTGCAATGGGCAGCTACATCAAGTTGGGAAGGCTATTCTTGTATTTGTGTGTTACTATACTGGGGTTCAGATGACAATACAAAGTATGCAGCTAGTGAGGGGAAGCTCTAATACTAAATCTAATAGTACTGGTTTAATACACTTGTTTGTTCTACAATACAAGAGTTGTAGTGTGTTTGAGTAACAGAACATTATGGTAGTATTGCACTTACATTTTTGGATGGAAAGAGTAGGTTTCTTCTAAATTCTTGTTTGTACATCATATGCTGCTGCTTTTCAGGAGAGTGCTCTTCACTGCAATTGTAAAAGAAAGAAGTTAGTAAATCTGTGTGTTTGTAGCAGTGTTGTTAATGTAGAAATTGATTTTTTAGTTTTTGCAGTAGTAGTGTTTTTTGATAACTGAGCTTAGTATGTACATGCACTTTCCTTTGCCTATGTGCATCCGGTATATTTTACTTAGAATCTGTTAGTTGAACATGCTTTACAAATGAGTATAATAGTAAATGCACAGAGCACACTTGGCTTCTTAAGGCTGTGTTATTGGATATTAGAAGAAATAATCATATGTTTTTTTGCAATTTTTATAGGGTAAATGGCAGCAACTGTACAGAAAAGCATGCAATGTATGCATCTGTGAAGGTGGGGGAAATAAAGCAGAACGATGTGATGTAGAGGCAGTGGTGTTGTTTCAGCTGGGAGCCTTTGTAATGATATTGTCTATCTGTGTGGATGAATAAAGATGCATGAACTCATCCTGGCTGTGTGTCATTTTATAATACACTACAGAGCCTTTTTCCACAATTATACTGTTATTTCTCTCATCTTTTAATATGAAATGACACTTTTTTAGATAGCTGTTCGTGTAAACCAAAATTTGGAGAGCAGACAGGTTTGCAAGTGACACTTGATCATAGCAGATGGGCGGAATGAAAGTAAGTTTAATTTACAGGTTATACAGGGTAAGTGTCAGTTACTCTGTTTATGTGCATTCATACAAGAGCTGTCCATGTACTGTGCAGAAAATATTCATATCTGTAGTTTGTGTTCATGCATGTGGATGTGCATGAATCTGCAAGTAGAAATCTTGGCGAGTTTTATAGTAGTTGTTGCTGTAGGTCCTTTGCAGTCACAGCTCAATTGTACTGAGAGTGATCAATAGTACATCTAAACTGCTGATCTGTTATGATGGAGTTAGATGTAGAGTTCTTGCATGTGATTGGTGGATGGGTGTGTTACTGCTTAACAGTAGCCAGTGAGGAAATGGTGCAGAGAGTGAAGTGGAAAGGGTAGAAGGGCTGCCCTATTGTTACGCACTCCACGGACACTCTGGCTGTCCACTAACAGGGCGGGCCGCATATGGGACTTCTCAACATATCTGGCATGGAAATAGGACTGTATGGATCAGCCAATCAGGTGTTGAGGTTGTGGTTTGTATTGAAAAAGGCTGTGTGTAGTGAAGATGACAGAGGTGGAGAAAGTTAGGGTGTTGGTGCTCGGAGATATGTTTGTTCATAGTTTGGAGCAGTATGCTAATTATAGGAATGTGGCAAAGAATTTTGATATAAAGGGAATGAAGGTGGTGTGGAGTACTGTGTCTGGTTTTAATTTGCAGGCAATGTTGGAAATTTGTCAGGATATGGCTAGGTTCAATAGTCCAGATGTAGGTGTCTTGCACTAGGTTCAATAGTCCAGATGTAGGTGTCCTGCACTGTGGCGCTGTGCATTTGGGCTTTGTCAGTGCCCAATTTTGCTGCAAGATCTGCCAAACTTGGTTCAGGCAGTCATGAAAGTCCTTCCAAATGCCAAGGTTATTTTTCTGCTTTGTTACCAAGGGCAGTATGGGACAATAGTTCTGTTTTTTGTCCTCAGCAAAATGTTGCTAGGTGTTTAATTAACCCAGGCATTATTGCTTTTATGATTAGAGCTGGGATGTTATTTTGCAATAATGACAACATTGAATCTGGTAAGGTTGTTTACTTTAAAACAGATGGCATTTCATTATCTTTCATGGGAAATGTCATCCTGTTTTGGAATATAAGAATTGCTTTGGAGAAGCTAATGTGAAGAAATTTTGAGGAAAATAAGAGCAAAAACACAAAATAAATACAAAATAAAAGGTGTTTCTGAAGCATCTTAAAAAAAACCCCAAAAAAAGGCTCTTTTCAGAACCAATCCCAAAGGGGAAATAGGATACACTATTTTCACAATGAAAATATTATGTTCGGTAGCACACACATTTTTCGCAGAGATGGAGTACATCTTACTTATGCTGGCAATCCGATTTTTCTGCAAAATATACAAAAAGCATTGGAACCCTTTTTGGAATCATAGCAATCCATTTTGCAATAGGTGTTGACCATTTGAAGTTTTCGAAACACAAAAAAACCACAAAATGGCTCTTTTCAGAGCCACCCCTTCCACCTGAAGAAAAGTGAAAGGGTTCTGATAGGACAGCACCCCAACATTTTTTAAAGTCTGCAAACAGTCCACAGACTTCTAAAAATGCACAGGGCCCTGCAGCATTTCATTGAAACTTCTATTTTTGAACTGTGAAAGGCGGCTCTGAAAAGAGCCTTTGTTTTTTGGTTTTTGTTGTTTTATATTTTTGTTTTTTTTAAACATGACACACAGGGAAAGGAGGGGAAAGGAGGGTAAGGAAGGGACACCAACCACAGGGATAAGAAAGGGCAGGTGGAGAGAGGAAGATGTAGGGTGGGCCTTATTCAGGTGGTGGTCAGTCCTTCTCATGCTCCTTGACCGCAGTCTCAAAAGCACTTCAAAGGGTCTCGCCCCTGCAGAGTACTGCATCGCAGTACATGCACAATACTGTGACCCTCGAAAGGTAAGTGTCAACAGCATCACGTATTGCCTGTGAGGCAGCTGGAGGGATGCGCTGTCCCACAGGAGTGTCTCTTGTGGTGGCAGGAGCGGAAACAGAGGATGCTGAATGGGAACTCAACCTGCTACGTTTATCCCAAGGTACAACCTTACGAACAGCCCCACCGTGGAACGACCTTAGGTGTCGCTTCATTGATGTAGTACCATAGCTATACGAACCTGGTTTGCCACGACTCAGACACCTGAGACAGTAGTAGCACCAGCAGCAGCCATGGATGCCATCAGGACAGTTCTTAGCAATCAGCAAAAGCAAATAGCAAAAGCAGCAAAAGGAGGTCAATCTGCAGTAGCAGAAAGACAGAATAAGGATCAGCTCTGGGGAGCGGTCTTTTATAGAGGTGCTGGGGTATGCTTCACGAATACCTGTGCTGTCCGTGGACACTTTGAACACCAGGAAAGGGCTTAAAAAGTTCCAAAAAGTATGTAGATTGCCAGGGACATTTTCTGGGACATGTTTAATGGTGAACTTTTACTGAAAAACACCTTGGATTGCTCAAAAATGCACTTTTTAAATGTTGGAGGGCCTGGACAGTGTCTGTAAATAAGGACACACGCTCAACATGGGTGCGGTCACATGATGACGTTGCGGACACGTTCGCGAATGGGACGGCTGTTCCTAGAACATTAAATGTGCGGGGTTGGTTGTGCGCATGCGCATGGATGTTCTACGGACAGTATTCCAGTCCCCGAACTAATTAAAAGTGCGACACATGTGCGGCAGACAGTTACAGACAGCCGTGCTGTTCGTAGGGCCCAAGAGTGTGGTACGCATGCGCACAGGTGTTCTACGGACAGTGTTCATGTCCCTGAATAAAATAACTGTGCGTCAGAACTTTGCGGACAGGCGGACGGGATATGTGTTCTACGGACATATTCATTCTGGTTGCGGACATTGCAAACAGGGGGAATGTTCTTAGGACACCTTAATTTGAATAGTTACGGACATGCGGACGGATTTAGTGTCCTGCGGACACCCCCATTTTAACTATGAACAGTGCGAACAGGTATAGTGTCCTTAGGACACTCCCATTTTGATTAATTACCGACAGGCGGACATCTTGTGGGTCCTAAGGACACCTCCAGTTTGATTGCGAACAGTACGAACATGTATAGTGTCCTTAGGACACCCCCATTTTGGTTATTTACAGACATCCCGGACACCCGCGCTATCCGCGGACACCCTGACAGCCTTTTAAAAAAAAATAAGAACAGGAATATACTAACAAAACACTTAAAATATTATTATTGTATAACAGTATGACAGTTACGAAAGAGAGGGGGAAGCAGAAACTGAAATAAATACAGGGGAATTAGGGGTTTGGACATGATGGATGGGAGGGGAGGAAGGAATGAAAGTCTCATCATAACATTTTTCTTGCTGGGGAGGGTTTGGGGATAGTTGACTAGGAAATGGAGAGGGAGAACAGGTACAAGTGGGAAAGTGATATTTAATGTTTTCTTTTATGTGGTCCTCTACAAAGTGTCTTAAAATAATGACATTTTTCATGAACATATCTGTTTTTAGTTCCAGTCGCTGCAGAGGATTCTCTAATGTCTCTCTTGGTATATGTCTGTATGGTCTGTTAAAAAAAATGTGTTAAGTACACATAAAGTAATGGTTATTAATTGGCTTAAATAAAGAAATGTTGTGTCTACCATTAGTATCACTGTCTTCACTCATTTCATCCCGTGGGAAATTTTGTTCAAGCCATTCCAAAGTACTGG
The DNA here is from genome assembly GCF_040938575.1 of Ambystoma mexicanum. Classification (NCBI taxonomy): domain Eukaryota; kingdom Metazoa; phylum Chordata; class Amphibia; order Caudata; family Ambystomatidae; genus Ambystoma; species Ambystoma mexicanum. Next base: position 1,479,282,106 of record NC_090929.1, read on the forward strand.
ACATTTCTGTGTAAAAAGTTGAAAAAGAAAAATATATATTAGTTTAGTGCACCAGAAATTTTATAAATATATAAAATAAATGTAGTGTACTTATTAGTTTCTTGGTAAGTTTTGCTGTTACTGCTGTGTAGGTCTACTGATGCTTGTTGCTGTGCAGTTTCTGTGAGGTAATTATGTTGGAGGCATATTTATTTTGTTTTGGTATATTCCATTCTGGTGCATATGCTATTTAAATGGACGGTTGATGTCTTACATATACAGGTTCGACTTCTTATTTATTATTAAATGTAATGTTTTAATGTGCTGCTTTTTGAACTTGTTCAGTGTTTCTATTGCATAATACAACAATGTAAGATATCCCCTGAGTTTTTGGATAATATTGATGTTGGCCGAGTCCGTCCGCGAACATGCGCATAGTCCGCGGGCATCAGAACCGCTAGCACAGGTAGAGGTTTCAGTATGTTCTATGTTATATGTATATAATCTAAGGGACTCCTGGTAAACATTGCACAGTGGTGGCGCGAGTTATGGTAGCTTAGCTTAGCTTACCATAACTGGCGAATTTCAGGGGGTTTTCAGTTTTAGTTGAACCATAAGGTCCCTTAAACAAAGTATTTTTCTCTGAATTTCATAGGTTTTTAGTAGCGCAACTTAACCATAAAGTCCCTTTAACAAAGTTTTTGTTACTGAAAAAAAAATTATAGTTAAGGTGAGGCAGACTCCCATAGGAACTCCTCTAAATTCTATCGTTAATTTCTTTTGATTCGAGTTATGGTTTTGGCCGAAATTTCTAAAGTGATTAAAAACCTGTGCCCCCCCGCCAGACTGCAAAGTTTTGTAAAGATCTGTTAAAAAATAAAAAAGGTATTACACGTAAAAAAGTGTTTATTTTTGCCAAAAGGGTGGTCTACTTCCCATTCATTTTGCCATAGACAAACAAGGTACATTTTTGCAAACAAAGTGCACTGCCAAACGGCTGTGTGGAATTTCTGAAAATCTGAAACAACTTGGCCACAAAGCGTTGACTCACAATCCATGCATGGTTTGGGGTTATTCTGTGCAGTAGTTATTTATATATTTGACAGAGAAGGGGGTGCCCCTTCTCAAAAATAGATAGCTATAGCTCTGGGATTTACCCGAAACTGGGGGGTTTTCAAAATTAAATGAAGGCCATCTTGTTTTTCTCTCTATGCAAGAGATATATGCAGATATAGCCAAGAATATGGGTAAATGAAACACAGGAATAAATCTATTTACAGGTGGGGCAGTGGCTAGAGGGCACCAATTGAAATGTGCGAGTTTGAGGGTGTCTAGGGACTGAGTTTGCAACACAAAGCTTTCTGTATCCTCGCATCTCAAAGCAAACTGCATCACAGAGACAGCGTGTGTTGTGCGGGGAAGGGAGAGGGCAGGGGAGGTGAGGAGGCCGTCTGGGGACTGGGAGAGCTGGCACAGATGAGGTGAGGGCCTGTGGGGGCAGGAAAGCAATTTCCTTTTGGCCAGTTTGCTGATATTCACAGCTATATTCAAGGCTACGAAGAACTACAGGTACCCAAGGTTAAGAGTAGTCCCGTGCCCACGGCTATATATTTTGCGGTGTCAGAGTTTTATTTCTTTTTGAAAGTCATTTTTATTAGGTATAGTGATGTTGGGGGTGAAAAAGCACCGCCAATGGCCAAATCACGGTAGGTATTTGGGAGTCTTATCTATTTTGGCTGTGTGTTTTTAGACTTTCATACATGTGAGAGTGTGGAGAAAAACAGAAGAAAATAGTTTAAACAAATTAACACAAAAAGGAGCTACCCTAGTCTAGTTTTAGATGTCCTATACACTGTATTTTAGTCTGTGTATCGTCATTCATGTCATTATATCTTGTGCTTATTAAATGTGTCCCTACTTAGTTTAGTGTCATGTATTATTCTCTGCTTTCTTTATCTTCAGCTACTCTACATAACTACATGAGCAGTGTTGTATTTTATTGATATTTTAAGTTCTATTGTATTATAAAACCTGAAGTGAGCCACCTCCCTTTAACTAACAATGTGTAACTGCGGTTATATTAAAAGACAATGAACTGTAGCTGCAGTATTACACATTTATTTGTGGTTATTATAGGTTTCGATGTACATAAAAGTACAGTGTTTGTACCCAGAAGAGTCCTTTCTAAGAATTATCTTTTATGTATGTATATATTAAAATCTATGTGGCCTACTTCCCCAAAGTTTCATATTGTAACCACGGCTAGGAAAAAGTCAATGAACTCTAGCCATGGCTATGAGTGATGAGTCATTTTAGAAAAAGTGTGTAGATGTAATTTCATTGCATTTGTATATTTAGATGTGATGGTTGTTATTTCATTGGGGGTCATTACGACCCTGGAGGTAGCCATGCTGCTATTTGCGGCATGGCCACCCCCATTCCTGGTACCGGGTCCGGGTTCCCTGAATGGGGAAATACCGGGCCATTCCGACCTTGGAGGGCCCGGTATTTCCCCATTCAGGGAACCCGGACCCGGTACATCCCCATTCCCATTCGAGCCCCCATAGGGCTCAATGGGAATGGGGAGGATGCAAACAATGGGCCTGTTAATAACAGGCCTGTTGTTTGCATCCTGGTCTGCTCAAGGGACCTTCTAAGGATGCCTGGTTTTACCAGGCGTCCTTACCGGCTCCCGCAAGCAAACCTCGTAATGAGGCGGTAGGGCTTTAACACAGTCTGCAGCTCTACCGGCCCTGTTAAACCCCTACTGCAAGGGTCGTAATGACCCCCATTGTCATTGGAAATATTTATATATGATAAGTAGCTTTTAAAATGACTGTTGTGGAGTACACAGAATGTAGTATTCTAGCACATTTGCTGTGCTCTCTTTATTATTATCATTATTTAATTTTTGTAATGTGCTACTCGCCCATAGGCCTCAGAGCGTATATGTATCTTACATTTTATTTTTAAATCTAATAACCGCGGCTACACAGCATCCACCTATTGTGCGGCATTGCTAACCGCGGTAATGAATGATACCGTGCTGTGGCTGTATAGCAGCAAATGAGAGATTGAGTGTTTGTAGACATGTCTTAGCCATGTTAATAACAGCTGAAATGTTGAGGCTTCTCTATAACCGCGGCTATAACAAGCACATGCACAGGCGTGTCAATACTTTTTCACCTTTTTGTTGGTTGTTCTTGAGATGAGGTAGCAATACCCTTTAGATGGATGGGGATGCAGAAGTTACTCAAACATCAATAATCGAAACAACTCAGGTAGTTGGCAAATGGATAACTGTTTTAATATATCAATTATCTAAAACAGGGAGTACAACAGACATCAACAGACATCTCAGCATAAGATCTCTCAATGCATCTTAAAAAAAGCATTCTTTTATAGCAAAAAATCATCATAGGTGATGTCACCCTACGTATTACTAACGTCATCTTACGTGGCAAACTACAAAAACCTAGTGAAGAAAGTGATTGGTTCTTAAGGAACCTCTAAGTATACGATCCACACTTGTCTACAGGAGTGAAGAATAGTGATAGGCTTTTTAACATTAGGTGGGGCAACTAAGCCCTTCCCTTAAACATGTCATTATGAACGTCACTAAATAAACGACATCTCATTGGCTAGACAAACTATAGAACCCTTAATCACATGGCCCCCTACCATTGGTTGGAACTCTAACCTCTGTCAGTACCTTTCCACCTACGTTAGCTGCATGCAGACTGGGCTTCCAGGTGCTGGTGAGCTAGTCTCCAACTATAGCTTCTGACCAATTAGCATATTCATCTATCATCACTTCAGTGGTCTGCTGTCAATTAGGGCTTTGAACTTGTCCTTGGGAGTGTTATTAGCTCTGTAGAATTCAGGGGAGTGAAGGCACGCTCTGCCGTCATGCCTAAGTGTGACCATCATGTTCGTCCAACTTCATCCTTCCATCTGACTGAAGACCACACAGTCAAGCACTAGTGTATTTAAAATACTATTTTCTAATAGACCTCTGACGTCTTCCTTGTTTTTGTTCATGCCTTCTGAACAGGAGCTCTGTTCTTTCACACGATTTGTATCCAATGTCTGCTCACTCCAGCCTGATAAGACCTTGGCATCTTGGCTCATCCAGTCTCGCCTTTCTGAGATTCACTTTGTAATTCGCTTGTTTTCTAACTGTGACACACTGGAAAAGAAGCCCTCCTTCTTTAGACCAGTTCTGCTATAGTATGTAGTGGAAATATCCATTCTTTACTCACTTCTATATATATATATGTCTGTATAGGTGCATGCCGCAATCTATTCACTACTTAGCTAGCCTCAAGGATACTTCATCTGCTTGCGTTTCTTTGCATCTGTACACGTGTAAACTGTCTTGACATCTTCATCAGTTGCAGCATACATTTCTTCATCTTGATCCCAAGATGTCACTTATCTTTGATATTTTCTTGATACCTTATAGAATAACTGCATTCTCTAGTCTGTGCATCTCTTCCATGTACGTCAGCTCGTCTCTGCATGACGTCACCATTATTCTTTGCCATTCATTGGTCCTGCTTCTTCTGGGATTTGATTCAGATGGTCTACATACTGTCTCGTATGCAAGTATGATTTCCTCAATGGTAACCTTGCCTCCAGGATTCTCCTCAGTATAGGTATTTTCACTGGTACTGCACGTGTGTCAATGAAGTGATTGCAGTGGGGGTACTTAGCTCTTTCTCTACACACCCCCTCTGGGTGATTCATCGACCACTCTCCCATCATCCTTCACATCTAGACATCCTTGTCTGCAGAAATACGTCTTTGGGATCCATATCTTTATTACTCCCTTCAGGCATCCATGTGATTTCACATGCTCATCCTTGTTCCAAGTCATGAGCATGCACTGTCCACTTGGACTGCAATAGATCCATTCTTCCCACATACCCACATACATCTTATGGTTCTTTGGCTGCAGGAAATTCATTCCCTCAGATGCATGGATGCTGGCCTTCACAAAGTCTCTGATTTCTTCATCTGTAAAGTCTCTGGCCTTCCATCCTGACTCAACATCGATCATTACTTACATCCCTATAGCTTTCTTTGCTGTCTTCTTGCATTGTGTGATTATTATCTTGATCACACAAAATCCAAGAAACACCAACATGATCAGGGCTCCAAGGAACATGAACATGTCTGCCATCCATTGTGGAACCTAGGAAAAGAGTGATGCAAACTAGTTGTCATCAGCAATGTCTTCCACTTCATCTATCATCTGGATGTGTAGCTTTGTTAGCATCTCTATGACCTCTGTCAAGGTGCCTTTCTCGTCATCATGAGAAGGTATGAACGTGTAACATGATTCTTGTGATTTTTGCACAAACACCTCCATCCATAGCTGTGATCATGTCCGGAACGTATCTATTCTGGAGAGTCATCAGTCGTATAGCTCTCATCTCTTCTCTGTTAGCATTGAATCCCTTTATGGTTGTGTTGATCGTCTGCAGAATTTCCCATTTGGTAATCTGCAGCCATTTGGTATTTGCTCCAGGCTGGATTCTCGGCATGAAGATCAATGTAAATACTGACGAAGTCTGGCTGAACAGTCTGTGCTCATAAGGGATCGAGTCAAAAGCCTCTATTGTCTTGGCAGAGAAATAGTTCTCCCGCTTCATTCGATCAATCAGCTCCACAGATCTGTTCTTCCTCAGGTGAGCATTTGCTTTCGGGAAACTGTCAAGGTTCAAATCACTTTTAGGAATCACCAATGCTGGAACATGAACATTCACCAGTGCACATATTCCTCCCCAATCTTTGGTTGGCTTCATATAAGCTTTAGATCCACATTCCCAATAGTGATCCATGATCACTGCTGTCCCAATGTTCATTCCTGATGCCTGAAAGATACAACCACAGTTCTGATTCTCTCCACCTTTTCTTGTGCCATTGTTTCTGAAGCACAAGCTTTGTGCTTTCCAAAGGCACTATCTGCAAGGGTCCTCCTCTGTCTTCGACCCAGGTCAGTAGTTTAGCAGGTTTTGACCATAATTGCTTGCACAGAACTTGTGCATTCCAAATAGTTGATTCAGGACGATCAACTACCATCCAGGCTCTGCAGATAACCACTCCTTCTTCCCAGCCATCTGGTGATAACACTGATCCCCACATCTGCATCTGGCCTCTTCCAAATTCAAATTTCTTCTGCAGATTTTCCTTGGACTCTCAAGTGTTTACTTCCCATCTGATTCCAGCTCCTTTTACTCCAGGCTGTTTGCATCTGATCACATGATTTTTCGTATGATCTTTTTGCCTAGTCTTTGTATCTTAGACATAGGGCCTGATCACGACCTCGGCGGTAACGGTAACGCTATTAGCGTGGGGGCTAATAGCGCGACGGCCATAGCCCCCAGCGCTAATAGCGTGGGATCACGAGTTGGGGGGACTTGGAAGTCCCCATTCCCCATTGAGCCCATACGGGAATGCCCCATTCCCCATTGGGCTCAACGGGGAAAATTCGCGCTCTTACCGCTGGCGGATTTCCCGCCGGCGGTAATAGCGCAAATTTTCGGCAGATTTCCCCCCAGCCAAGAGCTGGGGTCAAATCCGCCGAAGCCCTGATTCGGCGGACCCTTAAATCCGGCGGTAATAGGGCTACCGCTGGATTTAAGGGTTACCGCCAAGGTCGTGATCAGGCCCATAGTCATCTTCATCTGGATCTGTCCATTCAGCTGCCCATTTGAGATAGACATCTCGGCCCATGAAGTGGCCTCTTGTACAACAGAATGCTATGTGTGAAAGACAATGTGCTGTCTGGACATCTATTTCAATGGCTATAATGATCTTAGACTTCCCCATGCTATAAGGCAGGAGTGCACATATAAAGCATTCCTCCTTTGAGGTTCTCCTTCCCACTTCTTTCATATGCTGATACCATATGTTATTCCCCGAATGTGCAGTGCTATCCAGGTAATCATTCAGCTCATGATCATCCTCCCTAGCACTTCTGTTAGACCTTGTTCTTTTCTTATGAGCCTCTATAATCATATCATGAAGTATGTCAGCATAACTCTTCCTTATTGGACCAATCATAGAAACATTTGTCAGTGGGATGGGTAGTTTTACATGTACTACCTGTGTAGGAGAAAGTTCCAGAAGTTTCCTCCTATTAGCATAATATTTAGGCATAAAAATGTCTTGCATAATCTCCATACATGATCTCCCCCTAAAAGGTAACCCAGGCTTATCCATTACAGGACCAGATGCCTTTGTGTGTATCTCTAGTGTAGGAACAATCACATAAGGTCTCGGCTGCGTAGTAGTTGCCACATCTGTACCTTCCTTCTGTACAGGAAGATGCACACGAGTCTTTGCTCCATTCAGATCTATATAGTAAGCAGTGTGTACTGTAAGTGAGAGCAGTATTACTATGAGCAGGATATAAGTGTAAATTATACACAGATAAGGCCATTTGCAGCAATAGCGTTTTGCACATCATGGACGTCTCTTGTGATCTACCATAATTAAGTTACTATTGATACTGCCCAGTTTACTTTTAAGGAAGAAAAAACAAATCTTTAATTGGGCAACATCATGCACTACTTCTGGAAGCTGCTGAATCGGCTCCACACGTTCCTTGATCAGCTACAGCTGGCTTATGCGATGATGAACAAAAGTTCCCAGTGGAGACCATGAATTGGCCTTTTAGCAGACGACAGGACATTTTTCCCTTCAGCATAAAACAAAGTTCCTCAATCAGTAGACTTTTGGATCTTCTCCCTTGAAAGTCTCATTCAGTTCTCAGTGTTCTCTCAGAGTACACATTCACTTGTATTATGATGTCTCTCAATATTTCATTGAGCGCTGCATGTTCCTCTGATCTCTCATGAAGGTTCTGACATCAGTTTGTCTCCCAAAAAGATGCGATCATTCCTCAATCAGATAGTAGTACACCACACTGACCAGTCTATGCGCATTATCCGGTGATAGGGGCATTTGCGTTTTCACCACTGAACTCATGAATCTGAAGAATTTGTTCAATGTAGCTGCAAGCAATCTCCTCATGATTGGACCGTTCTTAGGATCTTGCAGGAACAGATGAACACTAGTAGCTCTCCCCACAAATGCAGGGTAAGCAAGCAAAATGAACAGAAAAAATGCAAGAACGATCTGTGAAAGGTTGTCATTGGGCACCACCATAGGCACTTCTGAAAAGAAATTCAGTGAGAAAGGAATCGGGGAACTGCTCCCTATTTTAGTCATTGAAAAGGAACTCCAGATCTGGCATATCTGTATTTTTCAATCAAGGCTTAAGCATGCCCCAGTCCAATTTCAACATATTCCTGTTGCTCAAGAACAAATAGCTTCCCCTAACTCCTTTTTTAGTGACTGAAAAGAGTATCCTGAAATAAACCACAGTCCAATGTACTTTTTTATCTTTACTCAACAACTTCTGCGTTCTTCTTCCTCGTCATAGACCTGGTCTGCATGTGCTGTGGTTCTTAACCGGTGCTTACTTCTGATGGAGGTGGAAGTGAAGGGGGTTCATTAGCATATATCTTCACGTCTCCACGAAATATCCAAGAACATCTGCCTTGTACCTTGACTGCAGACGTTGTAACATTCTCCACGATGAAGGGGCCCTTAAAACAAGGCTCATGCCATCTTCTAGTGAAGTTGCGGATTAAGACTTCATCTCCGGGGAAAGGTGTGGCAAGACATAGCTCTTTAACTGCGTTTGCTATAACATCTCCTTCTGTGTTCCAAATTGCCCCACACTCCTTCCGCCTTTGCTGTCCTGAAATGACAGAGATACTTGAAGTCATGCATGCAAGATAATCAGGTAGCTACTTTCCTAACAATTCTGCTGTTGTCTGGGCATAACTTCTAGTTCTAGACAGAGGTGTGAGAGGTGTCCTCATTTGTCTCCCTGTCACTATCTTGTGGGGCGTAAGATGGTGGTCTGAACCTGGCTGATTTTTCAACACATACAATGCCAGTGGTAGACAATGTAACTGTCTTTTCTTCAGGGTAAGCTTCAATTTGGCTATCTTCTCCTTAAGCAAGCCATTGAGTCTCTCACAGACCCCATTCGCGTGCGGGTGATACACTAATGAAAACTTGTGCTTTATACTAAGCAACAAGACTTTGTTAACAAAATGAGGGACATTATCTGATCCCAATATCTCATACATTCCCCATCTAGAAAACACTTCTCATACTGAAAACTTAGCTGCACAGGTGGAGTCTGGGTGTGAACATGGTCCAGCTTCAATCCACCTCAAAAAAGGACATACCAGTACAATCATATATCTGTATCCATTACATACTTGCAGCATGTCGACATAGTTGATATGCAAATGCTGAAAGTGTCCACTAGGTCTTGGAATAACTCCTGTAATTGTGCGCAATGTGTGCCCAGCAGTACATTTTTGATATACGATACAATTTACTACATAGAATGCAATGTGTTCTACTATATTTGGAATGAACCAATCCTCCACTATTGTTGCAGTGAGGCTCTCTCTAGTAACGTGTGCAGGGTAGTGTAGCTGGTCTAACGCCACCCTTAATAAGGCTACAGGCATCACCGGTTTACCGGTGCTTCCTTGTTAATACAATGCTTCAGAAAAGTTTAAAAAACACCCTCTCCACGTCCACAAGTCTTTCTCATCTTGAGGTACTTCCCCTTGGATTGCTGCTAGCTGAGTCCTAGACAAGTTATCATAACATTCAAACACACTCATCATCACCACCATGCTTTCATTCACATCAGGCGTATCAAATAACATGATAGTTTCTTAACATGCAATTCGCTTGGCTTCCTCGTCTGCTTTTTGATTTCCATGTGAGATCAAATCTGCTCTCTTAGTGTGTGCTTCGCATTTAACTACTGCAATGGTCACTGGGAGTTGTATTGCTTTAATGAGTCTGTTTAATAATGCTGCAGGTTGCACTGGAGTGCCATCCACTTGGAGGTAACCCCTCCTTTTCCAGCGCGCTAGCCCTGCATGCACTGTTGAAGTCACTGTACATGTTTATGTTTATGTTTATGTATGCTTATATCACGCCGGTAGCCTGCAGGAATCAGGGCGCATGGACACAGGGACAAAACAACATTTTACGTGCTAATGGTGTGGGTGGATACAACTCACTATTTTCAAAAGAAGTTGATTACCTGAAAAGATGTGTTTTCAAACATTTCCTGAAAATTTGAGTGACGGGTAGTCTGTCCCACTGTTGTGCGGCCTCCACTGGGAAGGATATGCCAATGCGTTTAAAGCGCAGCACGTTGAGCAGGCCCTGAGCGTAAATGTCTCTGGTGGGCATATCTTAAAAACTGTTTTTTAAAATAGGTTGGTGCATCTCCAAATAAACACCTATGGTCTGTAGTCATTGGGCCTCATTACACGGATGGCGCTAAGGGATTACCGGCACCAGTAAGGGCACCGGTGCTGGTAATCCCTTAGCGCCATACTACGAGGTCCCTCAGCGGGTCCCATCCTTAACGTGTGGCCAGACCACACGTTAAGGAAGGGACCCGCTGAGGGACTTCTGGGCAAATAACGGTACCGCTAATAGCGGTACCGTTATTTGCTCCTTCCCTATTCCCATTGAGCCCTATGGTGGCTCAAATGGGAATGGGGAAAGGCCTTGGTGAATGGGGAATTACCGCCCTGCCAACCTTGGAATGGGGTGGTAATTCCCCCATTCACCAAGGCGGAATCGGTAAAATACTGGCAGCAACCATGGCGCTGATAGCGCCATGGTTACCGCCGTCCGTGTAATGAGGCCCATTCACTTGAATTTGACTCTGTCTTCAATTCTAAGACAGTGTACAGTTTTTCTTCCTGTTGTTATGTGCTCCCTGTTTTAAATCCTCTTTATTTTAATCCGCGTCATTTTCCATCACGTGGCATCTCTCCAAATCTTTTCCTTGTAGCTCCAAGTAGCAGAGCATTCCCATAGTCTAGTCGCGACAAGATTATTGCCCTGGCGATCGTGGCTGTGTTTTCCTCACTCAAATATGGTTGAATGGCTCTCAGTAGATGCAGGTAATATGCATTTTTCTTGTACAGGTAATTACCTGTAACTCTGAGCCTACCGAGGCCTCTACCATGATCGTAAGTGTTTTGATTTGAACCATTACACTGATTTTTGCCTCTTTTATGGTGAATTCCATATATTCATTTCCTAGTTTAGCTCTAGCCTGGCGTGTTCAGAAGATCATTAACTCTGTTTTGCTGTTATTTAGGCACATCCAGTGTTGTTGCATCCAGAGGTCTATCATATTGTATGGTTACTTCCTGGTCTGCATGTTTCTTGAGTGTGATAATCAGTGGCACTAATTCTGCAGCCTGTGTCGAAAAGTGAGACGGTAGCCGTGCACTTATCAATACTTAAAACTCTCCATTGTGTCAGGCTTCGCCCTTTGAAATTGTGGCAGAAGTGGAAGTACTAGCAGCCACGGCCCCGTAACCCAGGACACGGTCTAGTCCTCACTTAATATGGCTGCCTTGTGTTTATCTACGCGCTTTGTATCCATCATTCTCACATTGGACTATGCTGCTGTGTGTTTCACAGGTCCCTCTTTGTATTGAGCTCTCGTGTTCACTCCTTGTCATAATTCCTCAGCCCTTTCCACTCTTGCTTTTCTACGGTACCTGTGTTTTTTCCACAAGCTCTCTCTCTCGATCTGTCTCTTCCACGTACTTCCTTACGCAGTCTATTCTGTCTCCTTTTGCTACGGTGACTCTCCCAAACTGCGGCAAGTCATTCTTTCCTGTAATCCTACCTTTAGACCTGTCCTTGGCTTTTTACTGAAGTGTTTCCATTGTTCTGAATCTATTTTTCTAACCGCTGTTTCTGCATATCTCGCGTTCACTCTTTGGATTCCGGACTTGTTCTGTCCCTGCCTTTCTTCGATCACAGCGAGCATTCTTTTTCGGCTTTTATCAGGCAACCGCGTTTACTATCTCCCTTCTTTACTCCTCTGCTCTCTGTGTCGGCAACCTCTTTTGATCATACTTTCATTGGTTACTTGCACCTTACCACTGTTACTTCCTTTTCTCCTTCCAAATTACGTGTGGCTGTACTCGCCCTTTTCTTGCTACCGGTCCTCTATTTTTGCATTCTGGACTGCTAGTTTACTCCTTAATGCTCTCAAGGGTACGGTGGGTTGTTATTCCTTATCCTACACTGAGTATACCTCCAGCTCCGGGACCTACAGTTGCCAAAATCTTTGTGCTGATCCTACAGTGTTGAAAGCTTATCTGGAACCATTATTCAACTTGAACCATCTACCAGCTTGAACCATCCATCTTTCAAATCACCATCAAGTGACTTCTTCCAGGGTTTTTGGTGCCTTGTGGCTTTTTCCCTGGTTTGGGGGTTTGGCTCCTTAAATTTCTCCAAGATTTTGCACCCATAACGGTCAAGGTGGCCTCTGAGGGAGGTAGACCCTATCTACATGAAAAGAAGGATAAGAAGTCCAAGGAGAAGTGGGTTCCTGACGCCAAGAAGACTAAAAGGAAGAAGCAGACTAATCCTAGAGACAGCTCTTCTGAAGGTCAAGGTGAAGAGGAGGTTCTGGAGGGATCTCCATTGTCTAACACATTGGCCATGTGCTTACTACAGCTGCACTGGTATATCTTTGTCCGTCATTATGATCGATTTTAGAAGAACCGTCAATAAAGAGAATCTCCCCAGCTGCCTGTTCCTTCACCCTCGGGATCTCATCAAAGAATTCCTTATAGTTCGAGCAATCATGTGCATGCTCGTCCTCTGCTACAAATATGGCGGGTACACTATTCTGCATCAGACTATTTTAATCTCCGGATTCGATATGACTACCTCGTAGGCAGAAGCCCTTTGAGATGTCAATGTGCCTTTAAGCTTTTCCAAAATGGCAAATAATGCATGCTCAACAAATAACGTCATAGAACACACCATCACTATGCTAGCAGCCTTCTCAATGGCGAATGCGGCGGCAGCTAAAGACTGTTCACTAGGAAAATGACCTCTCATTACTGGGACTAGGATCCACTGTAATATGCAAAGGGCTTGTACCCCATCGTGGTTCTCTGTGTGAGTACTGCTGTCATAACAGTACCATTCGTGTGTGAGAAAAATAATTCCTCAGCATAATTGGGAATCCCTAAAACTGGAGTTGTGAAAATTGCCTTTTTCATCTCATCAAACACTTCTTCCATTTCCTCAGTCCAAACAAAGTTTTCCTGATTTACCTGTGCTTTTTCAGAGTTTACAACAAAGGCCTTATGTATGAACTGTAATCAAAGACCCATGCTCTTACATAGTTACATAGTGCCAAAAATCTCTGCATGTACTTTATCATGAGTGGCCTTGCTGTTTTCAAAATAGCCTCAGCCCTTTCAGGAGTAACTTTCTTTGCTTCACACACAATTAACTGGCCAATGTACAGCATTTCCTCTTGACAGTACTGCAATTTCTCCTTGTCTACTTTATTTCCTTTTTCTGCAAGAATGATCATTGGCTGGATTGAGTCTCATCTGCACTCTTCCTCTGAGGTGCTGTTGACCAATATGTCATCCACGTACTGTAACACAACACTTTCTAAATTAATATAACTTAAGTCCATCTGCAGTACTTTATTGAAAATCTATGGAGACTCACAGTACCCTTGGAGTAAACAAGAGCTGTTCAGGTGAGTTTGTCTGAACGTAAATGACATCAAATCTTGCATGTCTTTATGGAATGGGGTTGAGAAAAATGCATGTTTCAAGTCAATCAGAGTGAAATATAATGCCATAACAGGAATATTACATAAGATTGTTGCCAGATTAGGAACTAGAGGGAACTCGGCCTCTACAATCTGGTTAATTGGTCTGAAATCTTGGATTAAACGCCACAACCATTCTTTCCCTTTTTAATTGAATAAATAGAATTGAATAAATAGCGGTATTACACACATCAGTAGGATGCCCTGTTCCATCATAGCAGATATTGGGCCTCATTACGAGGCCGGCGGTAAGGGGTTAACGGCACTGGTAAGGAGTGCGGTGCCGTTAACCCCCTATCGCCGCATTCCCAGGTCCCTTAGTGGGTCCCACTAAGGCCGGCTAGTTTTACCAGCCGCCCTTAGCGGGAGCCACTAAGGGACCAGGGAGCTAATGCGGGCCCGTTATTAGCTGCTTCCCCATTCCATTTGAGCCCTATGGGGGCTGGAATGGAAATGCGGAATGGTTTTCAGAATGGGGACTTACCGGGTCCTCCAAGGTTGGAATGACCCGGTAAGTCCCCATTCCGACTACACGGACCAGGACACGACTTTGGAGGCAGCCATGGTGCTAATATCACCATGGTTGCCTCCAAAGTCGTAATGATCCCCATTGTCTTAAAAATACCTTCATCTGCCTCTTGAGACATGGGATACTGTCGTGCTTGAGGTAAAATGTTCTCCTTGTTTCAATTTAATCTTGACTTCTCCAGCCCCCTTCAATAGGCCTATGTCATAGGGGCCATTTTTCCATAATGAGACTGGCCCCTTTGCCATGTCATCATCAAAATATTTGTTCTAACATAATTTTCTGAGGAACCTCACGTTTAATTGCTCTCACCCAATAAGTAATACTCATCTCAAATATTACTTCTTCATCTGATGGATGATATCCAAAAATATCCTCATCAGTGACGTCAGTTAATCTGTAACCTTTCCCAATGGAAATCACTGTGCACCATCGTCTGCCTTCATGATCATTTCCATCGAGCAAAGCCATTTCTCCTCGCACTATGGCTGCTTACAATTCTAAAGGAAAGATTTGCTCTTCCTCTTCATCCATAAGGTATCCCTGGCAGCCATGTTAACAGAATGCGTACCACATAATAAAAAAACTTCTGGTTCTAACGGTACTCCTCGCATGACCTCTTGTCCTGCAAACGCCATAATAAATTCACTCACGTTTAAATAATTCGTCATGGTGTTGAACACATGATGCCTTCATCAGTGAACGAAATCGGCATGTTCAACTTGTGCATTAAATCTCGACTTAATATATTGACAGGTGTCTGCCTTCAATATTACAATGGCACAGACATGTCACACTCTCCGATAGAGACTGTCAATGCACCAGTAAAAGGAACTCTGCTTGTAGCTCCTATGAAACCTTGAGTATTCATGGCATTTCCAGACATTGAAAATGTCCCCTCTCGTATACATGAGCATGTTGCACCCATGAAAAGGATTTGCCTCCAATATTGACGTCAACCTCTGTTCCTCTTGAGGATTAGGCATCACAGATAGTATCGAACACATCAAGTCTCCCAGTGAGCTGTCCTATTGTGGATACAATCTCATCCCCGTACCTGTGAAAGGATTCCTTCCATCAACAGCGACACCCCCTCTTCTAGGAGTCATTAATTGACCTGTACTTGTGCTCATTTGTATCTGCATGGGTGACTGCTGTGACTGCCCTTGTGGCGGATTCATTAGTGCCTGCTGTGCTTGGGAGTCTTGCTGCATTCTCGGCGCTTGTGTCTGCTGAACTGTTTGATTCTGAGCAAACCCATCTCTACTCTGCTGCGAATATGCAGGCGGGTTTGTAGTCCCCCTCTTGAGAACTGCCCATTCTGCACAAATCATTGACTTCTACATGTATGAGAAAAGTGTCCTGTCATACCACATGTCCAGCATAAAGGAGGAGGTCTCCTAATGTGCTCCTCTTGCATGTTTTGACTATTGTTCTGTGAGTTCTGAATCCCACATTGATTGTTCTGGAAGTTTCCCTGATTATTCTGGAAGCCTCCCTGATTGTTCTGGAAGTTTCTACCTCCAAAGCCTCCCTTTCCCCGTGGTGCAAATCCATTATTATTTTGATCAAACTACCTTTGGTTATTTACCTGCAGCATGTTCGCTGTGAACCCAACCCGTCTCCACTAGTTAACCCTTTCATGGCGTTTTTTGACAGTTTCTTCTGCACTAACGTTGCCTCTTCACCTTTCCTAGCATTGTCTTTCTTTTAATTCTCCTCTTGCAACAGCATGCAATAATGCGCAATGTTCAACTGTATTTCTGACCATGGCTTTGCTTCCATGCCCATCAGTTTCTTGAGCTGCTTCTGTACTGACTCTGGCAGCCCTTGGCACAATATATGATAAAATACAGGTATAGATTTCCCACCAAGATTCCAGTGTCTGCAAGGCCCACTGATCTTGGAAATTCTCAATGTAAACAAGAGGATCCTCCCCTTCCTGCATCTTTTTTTTGCCATTATAGCTCCCATGTCTGACATGTCCGAACACAGTACTTTAAGCGGTTTCCAGACTGCTGCCCTACAGTTATTGAATGGTGCTCCATTGTGACCAGTGATTATTGTGGTAGCACCAGAATATCCTGCTCTTGACCAGAAGTCATCAGCCCTCTGCCCAAGTATAGCAATCAGGAGACCTTTAATGTCCCCTATAACTAACGTGTTTCCTCCTGTCATTTTCTCTAACGCATGTGTCCATTTTCGAGCCCCGGAAGTTAAACTTGGGAGTTTACACCTTAAATTATCATTATCCATCTGTGGCCTGGGTATATACTGTGGCATAGCTCCTACTTTTTCTAACAAAGGAACCTGTGAAACCCCAAACTCACTTTCGTCACCCATCGTCTGTCTATCCATAACAGCGACAATGGTTCAGCTCTGCCTTCTACCTGGCAGAGGCCTTAACCTGCTCACACACGGCGGCGAGTCCCTCCTCTCATCATGGGGTCGCCCTTTAGGTCGATCTGGCTGTGTCAATGATTCTGATGCCCGAGATTTGGGTTGGTATAGATCTGACATCTTCCTTCCTTATCCACTGAAAAACACCCTTCAGGGCCACATGCGTCACCTTCCTCTTCCCCCCAGAAGGTTTCTCTATCTTCGTCTGGCATATTCTGTCCCCAACTTGTGTGACTTCTCTCCTCTTCATCTCTATTTAGAGTCAGTCTATCTAGAGACAGCTTCTTTGGCTCAAAACTACATGAGGCTCCCTCTTTATTGTACAACTGCGTACTCTCGAGACGATCATTTAATCCCTTCCCTTGCTGTACTTTCTTAGTCCTCATATCAAGATAGACTTTATCGATAGCATCACCAATGCTTCTCGAGTCAAAGTTATCCTCTATATTTGCTCTAGACGGACCTGCTATTGGCTCTTCTATGTCTTCCCATGACACTACTGGATTAGGATCCATTACTTCCTTTTCCATACGATCAATATTGCATGCTCTTTGCCTTCTCTTTCGTTCTATATCATCGTCAAATTCTCTTTGCTTTCTTGTTTCCTCTCTTACCCTTTCTTCCTCTTTTCTCTTCATGTACCTTCTCTCATTTGCTCTTCGTATTTATTCATCTTTGCATTCTCTTATCCCTTAATTTCTGTTCCTCTTCCTCCATTCTTTTCCTTTCTATTCATTTTCGTTCTTTGATTACCCTCTGTCTGTTGTCATATTTTCTCTGCTCCTCTGCTCTTTCTTGCTTTCTCAGCTGCTCCTCTTGATACATTCCTTCAAGTTTGAGCAAAATCTGACCACCCATCAATTTGTTCTGTATAAGCGCTAACTCATAAGTCTTATCTTTTTCTCCTTTCCATCTCTTTATTTACTGTCCCATGTCTATGGATGTACTTGGTCATTCACTTCTCTCTTTATTGCGCCTCTCTTTGTTCCTCTGGACCTTAGAGATTACATCTCTCTCAGTTATTAACTATGGGCCCTCGTAGCTGCCTTGCGCCTCATATGTCGGGTTGCTGTACCCTGCTGCTGTCTTGAGCTCCCTTAATAGGTACAACCCATCATTTTACTTACTATCACGTCTGCTTCAGGTGTGGCGGGTGGAGCAGAAGGCTCTTCACCCCCTCTGTGCATACATTAAGTATCAAATCTACAGGAGGCAGCTCTCCTCTCTCATCCTGGTACATTTTCCAGCGCTCTTAGCTCACTAATTATTTTTCCAACTTTTTCCCCGTATAGGCAGCATGCAAACATGTTGTCATATGCTGCAAAACTGCATTCAATAGTGATCCCCCTTGTGGCCATGGCATGAAGATTTTGTCTGCTGTGCCCTTCACCCACTCTGCACTGTACTGTCTAAGCTTGGGTGCATGCTCGGGTAACTGATGCAGAGGTGTATAAGCAGAGTAATGTCCTCAATTTTGACACAACAGTCTTGACTGTCAATACTCAACTTTACACTTTGCAGAATTTTCAAAACTATGTTTCACAAAACCAAAACAATATGAGCGTGCACCAATCGCTGCAGGCTCCAAACCCTCTATACCACGTTTTTACTAAACACCATTAGTTTAATTCCAACAAATACATAATTGATTCTCAAATTACATGTTTTCTTTTTTAGCATCTATCAATTCCTCTATTGTTTTTTCACCAAATATAGTCACATAAAACAAACAGACATATTCGACCGCCACACATATCTCACAGTCGTCTCTTTAAGACCTGCCTTGCGCCTAAAAATACCCCAATATGGGATGTAAATTGCCCTGTTTAAACTCATCTTTATCTTATTTCATGATCTATGTCACCCTGTTTTATAAGGCTCTAGGTGCAACTTCTTCTGTTCTGTTCTTTAAAATACAGGAATCCTGGGTGTAATCTTTATCGTGGCCTCTCCTCACGATACCTCCTAATTGCTTGGCCTCTTCTCAAGTCAATTACTCAATATTCATAATTTCTCAAGTTACTTTATCCCAGCCTCCCTCAATTACTATTTTTTTCCCTTATCACTTTCTTCACCAACTGCCCATTCACACTTTTGCCACCTCACTCACTTTTACTCACCATTCGTGTTTTCAGCTTCCGACTCGGGATCGCATGCCTCCTCAGTAGCCTCTTCAACCTTCCATCCATTCAGCTTCCTGTAGATGCTGGGGTGGGGATTCATAGAAACTGAGGAACCCGTCTCCCCCTTGCTTGCAAGTCTAAAGTTTAAAAACTGATACCGCTATCCACAGGGAGCTTCATGTCCTTTCAGACAAATGGCAGAGGTTGTGTGATATTTCCGGGACCCAAAGCCTACTCTCTCGATGAATATCTAACCATCCTTTCAGCTACCAAGTGAACTGGAGTCTTCCAGCCCTTTAAATGAGGTAGCAATACCCTTGAGATAGATGGGGATGCAGAAGTTACTCAAACATCAATAATCAAAATGACTCAGGTAGTTGGCAAAGGATAACTGTTTTAATATCAATTATCTAAGACAGGAAGTACAACAGACATCTACAGATGTCTCAGTGTAAGATCTCTCAATGCATCTTTAAAAAAAGCATTCTTTTAAAGCAGGAAATCGTCACCGGTGAAGCCAACCTATGTATTTCTAACGTCATCCTACGTGGCAAACTACAAAAACCTGGTGAAGAAAGCGATTGGTTCTTAAGGAACCTCTAGGTATACGATCCATACTCGTCTACAGGAGTGAAGAATAGTGATAGGCTTCTTAACATCAGATGGGGCAACTAAGCCCCCCCATAAACAGGTCACTATGAATGTCACTAAATACACAACTTCCCATTGGCCACACAAACTATAGGACCCTTAATCATGCATCCCCCTACCATTGGTTGGCACTCTAACCTCTGTCAGTATGTTTCCACCTATGTTAGCACACAGAGTGGGCTTCCAGATCCTGGTGAGCTAGTCTCCAACCATAGCTTCCCACCAATTAGCTTATTCATCTATCATTCCCTCAGTGGTCTTCTGTCAATTAGGGCTTTGAACTTGTCCTTGGAGCGTTCTTAGCTCTGGAGAATTCAGGGTAGTGAAGGCACGCTCTTCCCTCATAAGTAGATGTGACCATCATGTTCGTCCAACTTCATCCTTCCACGTGACTGAAGACCACAAAATCGAGCCCTAGTGTATTTAAAATACTATTTTCTAATAGTCCTCTGACGTCTTCCTTTGTTTTGTCCTTGCCTTTTGAACAGGAGCTATGTTCTTTCACACGATTTGTATACAATGGGCCTCATTATGAGGTAGGTGGTAAGGGATTACCGGCACTGGTAAGGGCACCGGTGACGGTAATCCCTTACCACCCTATTCTGAGGTCCCTTAGTGGGTCCCTTCCTTAACGCCTGGTTTCACCAGGCGTTATGGAATGGACCCTTTAAGGGACTTCAGAGCTAATAACGGTACAGCAAATTGCGGTACCGTTATTAGCTCCATCCCCATTCCCATTGAGCCCTATGGGGGCTCGAATGGGAATGGGGAATGGTTCCTGGAATGGGGACTTACTGGGTCCTCCAAGGTTGGAATGACCCGGTAAGTTCCTATTTCGGGAACCCGGACCCGCAATGCGGTAAGGGGGTAGCCATGGTGCTAATAGCACCATGGCTACCTCCTACCTCGTAATGAGGCCCAATGCCTGCTCACTCCAGCCTGATAAGACCTTAGCATCTTGGCTCATCCAGTCTTGCCTTTCAGGGTAGTGAAGGCACGCGCTTCCCTCATAAGTAGATGTGACCATCATGTTCGTCCAACTTCATAATAGAATGCTATGTATATCAACACATTCCTTAATGCACTAATTAGCTCATGATATTTATTCCAATGATCCTTGACACTTTTTTGTCAATATTACAATAAGAATCCCTTCTACAGAGTTTTCATGAAAAGTAAATGCACATGTGATGTCATCAGTGATGTCATCAATGACATTTGTGATGTCATCTTTGATGTCCTGGGTGTTAGTCTTAGCAGTGCACGGTGGCAGCGCGAGTTATGGTTGCTTATTTTACCATAACTGCCGGATTTCAGGGGTTTTTCGGTTTTAATTTGAACCATAACGTCCCTTTAACAACGTTTTTTCACTGAATTTCACAGGTTTGTAGTAGCGCAACTTAACCATAACGTCCCTTTAACAAAGTTTTTTTACTGAATTTCATTGGTTTTTAGTAGCGCAACTTAATCATAACGTCCCTTTAACAAAGTTTTTTTTACTGAATTTCATAGTTTTTTAGTAGCATAACTTAACAATAATAACTTTGACTTTATGTACATATAATATGGAACATACTGAACCCTTTCTACTGAATTTGACGGTCCGCAGACATGTTTGGACAACAGTACCACCACCTAAAAACTCTGGGGAGGTATGTGTAATAGTTATATCATAACATAGGAACATTTAACAAATTCACAAAGCAGCACACATACAAAGTATATGTAGTAATACTTAAAAAATGTTACCCATATATGTAACACACTAACCATTCATGTAAATACAATATGTTTTAAAATGGAATATACCAAAAGAAGATAAAGTGGCTTCCACCATAATTACCTCACAGACGCTCCACAACCAACAGCAAGACCAGACTTATACACTACTGATTACATATCTCACCAGACATAGTAAGTGCACTTCTTTTTACTCATATATTTATAAACTTTCTATATTAGAAAAAAAAAACATATTACTTTTTTGTTTTCTCACAGAAATGTGTAGTACTCTCGACTGGCTAGAGGAGCATTTCCCACGAGAGGAAATGTTAGAAAATAGTCCACCTAATGGTACACACTTTACTATATAAACCAATTAATAAATATTATTCTGTATACATTTAACATATACATTTTTTTTATTACAGACCATACAAAAATTCCAAGCATCTCACAACAACAATCAGAGGATATCACTCTACAGCAGATTAATCAAAAAATGGACGACCTTATGCAAAATTTTATGGATTTGAAAAACTTTGTGGAAAATTATGTGAAACCCCCAACAGCACACCATTGTCCAACCTACACTTGTCCACCCTCACCCTATCCAACGCAGTTAACCCCAAAGCCTGTATATGGACCAAAGTGTTTCGATGAGCTTTCCTTCCCTTCTTCACCTGATCCCAGTTATCTAGAAATCCCTAATTCTCCTGTTTTGTTTCCGTTTCTGCCCCACCTTCCCAGTCATAATTGTATATGTACATGAAATAAAGTTACTTTTCTTATATTGTGTTGTAATTACTTTCAGTTCCTTGTGATAAAACCAAATTAGGTGACCACGGACACCGCGGTTGCTTGAAAATGTTCTAAGAACACTCGTGGTGTCCTGAATTGTTCGTAAATAAACGAAAATGGAGGTGTGCTTGAAACGCTATGTTTGTCCGTATTGTTAGCAAATAAATTAAACCGTGCTAAGAACAAACGGCTGTCCGTAACTGTTAGTTTTACATTTGACGCACTTTTAATTAGTTCAGGACCCGAACACTGTCCGCAGAACATCCACACTCAAGCGCAAAACAATGGCCCTCATTACGACCCTGGCGGAAAGTGACTGACCGGACCGCAACAGCGTAAATAGCGTTTCCGCCATTGCACGAAGGAGCAAAGTGCGGCTAATCACGACCCATCGGGCACGAGCATTACGCCATGGCGGAATCCGAAAGGCTGCGATGGCGGAAATGACCCCAAAACGGCCCTTACCGCCGCCGTACGCTGCACCAGGTGCAATACCGCCACCCATCTTAGCGGTCACCGTAATGAGCGGTCACCGTAACGAGCGGGCACCGCAAATTACGGCCACCGTAAATATACGGAAACGGAAGTAAAAGCATGTGGCCGGAACGGGAAACAGCACGCCGCACAACTATAAAAACCGAATCCCAACACAACCATTAAAAATCCGACCCTGACACACATCCCAACCCGTTAGCAACCCCAGTTAAAAAAATAAATATGGGAAAGGTAGCCAAGAAAGCGTGTGACCGCAAGCGGCAGGTACACTTCTCCCGAGAGGAACTGACCGTGCTCACCGAGACCCTCCAGGAAAATGCCGCCGTCGTCTTCTCCAGTCAAATGACCAGGACGGCCCTTGCCAACAAGAAGGCCATATGGGCCCTGGTGGCACAGCGCGTAAGTGCGGTGGGGACAACACCCCGCACGCCACAGCAATGTCGCAAGCGGTGGGACGACCTGCGGATCCGCGTACGCAGCATACTTTCTGCGAACAGGAACATCGCCACAGCTACCGGGGGGGGATCAGAGTCGCCCATCAAGTTGACCCCCTGGGAGGATATCTGCGCCTCCACCATAGGAATGGAGAGCATAGAGGGAGTCGGAGGGATGGAGAAAGGAGTGCCGACATCCGGAGAATCAGGTAGGTTGGCCAAGAGAAACAATGCGAAATCCACAAACCACGAACATGTGCAGTACCATGTGACCCCATAGTGCAATACATACTTTGCCCTGACAGCACCCTCTAAAAGTCAGAATGAATAAACTAATCAATCAAGATGCCATAAACAACCCCTACATGTGCAGCATGCACCCCTTAACTGCAGGCAGCCAAATGAATGCATCCTCAATCCACACGAAAATGAGACCACCTCCAAGGCCCAGTCCCAAATCAGCCTCATGTACCACCCCAATGCATTTGATACGTTGCCATTCCAAATCCGACAGACCCATAACTAACGCTCGCCCCTCTTTACTCCACCACAGGGTCCGATACCAACGACGAGCTGCAGGACACCCCTACCAGCACGCCTGCAAAGAGGGCCAGGACCAACGTCCCAAGAGCCTCCACCTCAGCTGCAAGGATCAAGACACGGCAGCAGCAGGAATCAAGTGGCAGCACACTGGAGGGGACTGCAACAGGCACCCCAGCAGCCAGCAAGTCCACAACCCCAGCACCACAGGTCCCCCCAAAGAACGTATCTGATGGCACTGCCTCTGGTGGTAGCAGCACCATAGGTGACACAGCTGTCATGCCAGCATGCTCCGACACGGAAAACAGTGCTGGCGACGTAGATACCATCCATGACCTTTCCCAATCCCCCTGCATGTCCCATCCCCTACACCATGACGAAACCACGCAGGGGCACCCTGAAGACGACGACTGGCCAACCCCCACAAGTCCTGTGCCAAGGCAACATGTGTCGAGCAGCCCCCCTGTCACACCACCGCAAATGTCCATGGCCCAGCAGAGGCAACAGTCCCTCGACCTGCTGATCGAGCAACAGCAGGAAGTGTCCACGCTACTCAAGGACCATGCAAATGAATGCGGGGGTTCCAGGGCAGCCATGGAAACATCCACCAAGACACTCAGGGCACAAATAGAGAAAAGTAGTGAGAGCCTCAGGGGAGAAATGGAGAGAAGCACCGAGAGCCTGAGAGCACAAATGGAGAAAAGCACCGAGAGCCTGAGAGCACAAATGGAGAAAAGCACCGAGAGCCTGAGGGGGGAACTGCATGCGACGTCCAAAGACGTTTGTGCTGAACTTGCTGCTGTGCGCCGTGTGCTCTCGGAGCTCTCACAAACCCTCAGAGACATGCATGGACGCGAGCAGGCAGAGACATCATCCGTGGCAAGTTCCGTCCAGGGCAGCCCCCAACGCAGATCTGGCAGGAACCTGCGCTCCACGGGCAGGGGTGCCCCTGATACCCGTAGAGGGGGCTTGCAATAGCGTCCAACCACGGACAGCATGCATATTTGGACACTGGTGTTGGGGGGGAGGTAGTAGGGTGGAGGGGGTGTGTTGGGCTTCACTGGGTGGCGGGTCCATAGGGTGTATAAATCAAATCACATTAACAATACAGCATCTCATAATCATCCAATGACATGTGTGGACATTGATATTTGCGTACGAGGCCTTCATAGGCGTACAGTCCACAATGTGCCTGTACTACACACACACAGTGCCACAGGTCCCCTTTCCGTGTAATGGGCACCATGCGTGGTTGCTAGAAGCATGCATCTATGATGCTCTGTCGGATTGCACGTGCATCCTGTGCCTCATGGACTCCTTGAGGTGCCTCCACATCCCCACCCTCATCATCATCATCATCTTCAGGTGCATGCAGTACAGCGTCAGGGGGCATGGGCACATTCCTACGTATGCACATGTTGTGCAGCATGACACATGCCATGACCATCTTAGAAACCTTCTCATGGCTGTACATGAGTGCCCCGCCAGACCTGCTGAGGCTGCGGAAACGAGCCTTCAGTAGGCCGAATGCCTGTTCAATGACCACACGGGTACGTGAGTGGGCATGGTTGTAGTCCTCCTCATGCTCGTTCTGTGGGTTCCGGATTGGTGTAAGGAGCCATCTCTTCAGTGGATACCCGGCATCACCTGTATGAGACGAATAAAGGGTGTCAGTGGAATGATAGTGCTAAGTAGCCCCCCCCCCCTCCTGCAAGGTCATTGACGCATCAAATGGGCCACGTTGTCATGCATGGAATGAGACTCACCGAGTAGCCAGGATCTGTGCCCTGCGTGTCGCTCCATGTAGCGTGGTATTCTTGTGTTCCTCAGGACCATAGAATCATGGGTAGATCCTGGAAATCTGGCACAACAATGCGTAAATATCTTGTTGGAGTCACACACCATTTGCACATTGATTGAATGAAATTGTTTCCGGTTGCGGTACTGGACCTCCATGGCATGTGGGACAACCAATTCAACATGGGTGCAGTCGATGGCACCAATGCAACCCGGGATGCCGCCAAGTGCATGGAATCCCACTTTTGCGTTGGTAATCTCCTGGTACGTGCGTGGTAGTGTGATGTGGTCGTCGGCGTGCTTCAGGAGGGCATCGTGCACTTGGAAGAGTGTCCGTGAGAACAGTGGCTGTGAAATGCCATGCAACTGTCCCACTGTGTGCTGGTAGGTGCCTGTGGCCAGGAAGTGGAGTGCAGACACCACCTTCAGTAGGGGTGGGATGGCGGTTGGGCTATCTATCATGCTCACGAGGTCAGCATGTGTCATGTCCACAATGGCGATTATGGTGTCCCGGTCCAAACGGTAGAGGGTGTGGATCTGCTCAGCAGTGAGGTTGAACGGATCGGCTCGGAGGCGTGGGATTGCGGGCCGCCTGCGTGGTGGTAGTGGCAGTGCTTGTGGGGCTTGCTGACCCTGCCTTGCCCTCCTCCTCCTCCTTCTCCTCCGTCTCCCCTGTGCGCCCGGTTGTTGTACCTGTTGTTGTTCGTCGTCTTCTTGTAGTTGTAGCACTTGCAGTGCTATCTGGTCCCCCAGGCCCAACATCGCTAGTCCTGCCGGTAGCATTTTGGAGTGGGAGTGGTTGTGGGAGGGGTTTGGGTCTGCAATATATGTGCTGTCGGCCTGTATGGCCTCCACCTGTGCTGATTGAATGAATCTGTGGCAGATGCTATCCCTTCTGGCCGAGCACGTCCCGCACGTAAGGCTGCATTTGGCCGCATGGCATCTTGGGATTGGAATCATGTATCAAATCCCGATGGCAGTGTGATGTACTTTGACTGATTTTCATGCTATGCTCCCATTGTTACACATGCTATGATTGCAGCCGCTTACATACCTGTGAAGAGTCAGTGGTATGTAGGGCTCGATCGATGGCCGACCCTCATGCAGCACAGTAACGTACTTCACCGACGGGCGTGGCGTCCCATTTGTGATTGCAGCCAGTTAGCATTATGACACACAGCCGCACTACATTGATGTAATTGTGAATGCAAGCGTTCACAGAAGCCTTTTCGACGTAATGTTGCAAGTGAGGAATTCGAAGGCCAGCATTTTTGGTTTTGAAGTAGCGGCGAGGATACGCCCACAGGTCTGGCTGGAAATGTAACGTTCTATTGTAGAATGTCCTTGGGACATGGCCCATAACGAGCAGGCAATGAATGATATGAATTGAATGGGATGCGCAATAGCGTAGTGGACGATAAGGCAGGACGTTCCCAAATCCATCTTGCTTCACAACACTACAGATCCGGCCAGGGGCACAGTGGTTTTTGCGGACTGCATTACGCACAGACGCGATGGAAGTTTCACATATAATGTGAGTGAATATTCATGCGTTTTCATTGCGGGATGAGGGAATGATGAATGGATGCATGGACTGATGATTCCGTTTAGGGTCTGCCATGTACATGGGTTTTTTGAATCACTCCCCTTCCCCTGCGCTATGTGATGCAAGGCTGCCATAGTGGGACATACGTCTATCTGCCCTTGTCGGATCCTCCCTGTCTCGACGCGCCTTCATACACTTGTCTCTAGGCACGTTACTAATCCCATGTCATGGGTTCTATCTTGACGGACGCATGCACAGTAACCGACGTTGCCAATGGTGTATTTAGCTCGATTGATTTCGTTATGATTCGATACTGATTTAGGGTTGTGTATATTCCTTTGGAGTGGGCTAGCATGCATATGGGTGTGGATTTGGTGTGTTGAATGAAGATTGTAATGCATCATGAGTCCCGTAATGCAATCGGTTAATTTGTGTTTCTTTTGGGTGACAGGTATCTCCTGCCCTATTGCAGATGCCATCTCTACGCCACTCCTCCAGATGGTTTTTACTCTCGACTCCTGCAGCTTCGGGTGAATCAGTGGAGCACCATTTCGATCTTATGGGACGATCGCCAATGGGCCACATGCCCTTACGCTGTACTGGTGGCTAGGTGCAACATTTCGGCCTTTCAGCTCGACTAGTGCCTGCCTCATGGGACGGACCTGCGGTTCTTGCCGCTTCCATGTTGCCTTTTGGAACGTTGATGTAGGCCCTGTGTGCCATGATGGTACAGGGCGTCACACAAGTGGAAGCTGGTCAATTATTGCAGATGCAGCCCTCGGTGATGATGGTTGTTTTGGTGTTATTTTGCAAATTGCTGTGGGGCCTTTGTCATTTGGATGTGCATTTAAATTGTATTCCGATATTTGTCGTGTTGCGTTGTTCTTTGCAGGTGATGTGGCGATTTTCGCTTTGTGGCGGTATGTATTGCGAGATGATCTGCATTGTGTTCCGCCTTCTGAGTTGAGTTGTGTGGTACAGTACTGGCCGCGTTTGCCTACGTAGCACAGTATGGTCACGGATAGGGGCTGCCATTGTGAGTGTTTACATGATGTGCTGTTCAGGGGCGGGGGATTGGCTTTTGGCCGACTGGTGCCTGTCAGCCAGGTCGATTGGTGGAATGATGGGATGTTCAGAATGTGGCTGGTCACAGGTGACTGTGTTTGCGTGCGTTTGTTGGAGGGGGACTGGGGTCATGTCCATTGGAATAGCTTCTGTATTGATGCCATCTGTGCCCTGCAGCTCCCATCGGCCCCTCTTGGGATGAGCCTGGCTGCTCAGTCACTCTGCCAACTTGTGTGGTACATGCTTCTGCTGATGGTTGGTTTGTTTACTGGCAAGAGTACAGGGCTGGTGCAATCCCCCTCAGGATGCTGTTTTGGATGTTGCCTTGCGCTGGTGGCAAGCGATGGGGGACTACTGTTGTTTTGTGTCATGTGTTCTTGATTTTCATTTTGATGTATTGTACCTTCACATGCCTGTGCTGCGTCAGTACGGCTATGGTGACATGCCGTACATGGATGCCCACTCACGGGGCGCTTTGAGCCCCTGCATGCTTTTCTACGTTGGCATGCATGGGTGATTTGTAGATTTCACTGGTTGCATAGTGTGGGTACATTGCGCCTGCCAGGAGTTGTGCAATGTGGCCAGGGAGTGGAGTACAGGCACTCAGTGGGCCATTTACGGTTGGTTCACGATGCCGTATTTCTCGCCATGGCGGAATGGTACTTTACGACGTGCTTGATGGCGTTCAGTACATGTCCGCTAGGGTCAGAATTCGCGTACCGTTGCGCCATGGCGGTGATTCCGGTTTTGCAAGGCGCGCGTGCGCGTACTTGGTGCAGTTAGCGTTGCCGTTCACTGCGGTGTCGCTAATGGCATCGTACTTTACGGTGACGGGTCATGATCGCAACGAGCGGTGTTCGATGGCGGTATTGCATTTCCGCCATCATTTTTCCATTTCCGCAAGGGTCGTAATGAGGCCCAATGTCCGTACATTGGGTGTCCTGCGGACGACCGCTACCTTAGCGAACATGCTCACAAAACAATCATGTGACCGCGCCCACGCTCATCTCGTGCCCTAAATGCGGACACTGTTCGTGTCCCCGACCAGTTTAAAAGTACATTTCCAAGTAATCCACAATATTTCTTATTAAAAAATCACCATACCACAAATCCCACATACTAATCCTAACTTTCCACATAGTTTTTGTGACTTTTTGAAACTTTTTTGATATTCGATCTGTCTTGCGGACGGCGCACATGTCCACGACCCGTGCACAAGCACCCAGATATAAGACCACGCCCTAGAGCGCATTCTCATTGTGTTTCTGACTATTACACAGAGCACACTGCATTTTGCTGCATACTTTGCAGATTTTGAGATTTCCATCTCCAAGCCTATGACATCCATGGCTCGACTATTACCACATGGTGCTACATCTGCCTCAGCACCACCCCCACCCCCTCCACCACCACCATTTCCCCAAGGGCCTGAAGAGGGGAACAGGAGTGAGAATACAGAGGAGGAAGAAGAGGATGACGA
The DNA here is from genome assembly GCF_040938575.1 of Ambystoma mexicanum. NCBI lineage: Eukaryota > Metazoa > Chordata > Amphibia > Caudata > Ambystomatidae > Ambystoma > Ambystoma mexicanum. Next base: position 1,479,311,400 of record NC_090929.1, read on the forward strand.
GAATGAGGTAGAGGAAATCCCTACTACCCGCCCTCGGCGTGAATCTTGGGTGTAGCGGTTGTTTACCGTTCATGGAAACGGTCCTAAGTCTCATGCGAACCGTGTCACCTGTAATGAGTGCAAAATGGTACTCAGTCGTGGGAAGCATGGTTCGTATAGCTTTGGGACCACTACCATGAAGCGACACCTGCCCTCATTCCACACTGGGGCCATTCGCAAGGTTGTACCTTGCAAGAAGCGTAGTAGGTTGATTGCCTCTACTTCATCCTCCGTTCCTGATCCTGTCACCACAAGGAACACCTCTGTGGGACAGCGTCTTCCTCAAGCTGCCTCACAGGCTATACAGAATTCTGATGACCCTTACCTTTCAAGTGTCACAGTTGTATGTGTGTACTGTGACACAGTACTCTGCAGGGGGGAACGACTTCGGAGTGCTTTTGAGACGATCGTCTCAGAGCACCAGAAGACCTGCTCACTACCCAAATAAAACCCTCTCTACATCTTCCTCTCTCAGCTTGCCCTTTCTTATCCCTGTGGTTGGTGTCCCCCTCCCTTTACCCTCCTTTCCCTCCTCTCCTAGTGTGTCGTGTATAAAAAAGAACAAAAAAATACAAAATAACAAAAATCAAAAAAAAAAATAAGGCTCTTTTCAGAGCCGCCTTTCACAGTTAAAAAATAGAAGTGAAAATACCTAAAGCATAGCCATTTGCATTTCGTGAAAGTCCGCGGACGATCTGCGAACAGAAAAACAATTGCATTGCTACCCTATTGAAACCAATGCATTTTTCTCTAACAGGAAGTGGTGGCTCTGAAAAGAGCCTTTGGGAGGTGTTTGAATGTAAAACATTTTAACTATGTAAGACGTACTTCAAAATGAATGCTGTATTTGTAAAAAAGGTCGCAATGCATTTTGTACATTTCTCAGAAAAATCTGATTGCCAGCATAAGTAAGATGGACTCCATCTTTGCGAAAAATGTATGTACTACGAAACAAAATATTTTCATTGTTAAAAGAGGACATGCCAAAATCTCTTCGGAAGGCACAAAGAGCCTTATTAACATTACGCCTTGCTTTCTCCATTTGTGGACCACATGAGAAAGAACGAAGCCACACTTGTCTCTGCGCAATCCGTGAAAAAATTATTTTAGAGTTTGGAAACATGTCCATTATCTTCTGAAGTCCTTCTTTCATTGCAAATTGCAAAGAAATTCCAGACACATGTCCTAAACTGTTCCCTCCACAATGAATTACAATTATGTCTTGATGTTCCTCTATCTTCAAAGTTGCACAGAGAGGTAGCAAGTCCAACCACTTCATTCCACGCACTTCATGCCAGTGCACTTCCACATGTGGGAATCCAAGATCTATAGATACTCCACAGCTTTCTGCATGCACCTTCAACCAATGAATCCACGAGTCTCCCAAAATCCATACAATCTGTGTTTTGAAACACTCAGCCATAACTATCTGTTCTTCTCTCTGCAAAAACAATATCTGAGAAAACCTCTCCTAGCACAACACACTCACTAAACTTTACTGACCAATCCCTTGCTTCATCCAATCTCATTTCCATACCTCCCCTCCCCAAATTCCCGGATGTAATACGCGGTGTCCTAGAACTACTGCCATGTCCGCGAACGTATCGTAACATGCACAGCCCTTATACCATTTCGATTTCACTCTCTGTGCCATTCCCTCATTGGATGTAGCTAAGCAATCACATGACCATCCACCAATCAAATCCAATAACTCTACATGTAACTGCATCATCATAGAGCAGCACTACAAATGTACGGTGTATATCTCGGAGTACAAGTCTCATACCATTGACAACCACGATCTATGAGAAATACTATACAAATCTCCAATATTTCTACTTGCAGCTTGGTCCATATCCATATACATGAACAGAAAGTACAGGTAGGCATATTTTCTACACAGTACATGAACACATTTTCTAAATGACTTTTACCTTCTATAATCTGAAAAATGAATGGACGATCATTGTTTCATTGTCTTAAAATGACCTGTCACTTACAAACCTTTATATCGTTTAATTTCTTCATACACACTCACACACATGCAAATACTATTAAACTAACATTTTCGAAATAAAATATATACACGACATATAATCACACAAAATAACATACACACTCTATGATCAAATCTCAAACAATAATATTTGTACAAACACATAATTGGTTTTAATTTTTTTCGTTTATATAAGTACTTACATACATTTATATAGGGCAAGCAGACTATGACATTCACTCACTGTTACGTGCAAAAGCAGGCTATGACAATGACTCACTATTACGTGGAAAAGCTTAGTTACAAGAATAGTGGTATACGTTGGTAGATTATGAATTCCACAAACCATAGTAAAGATATTTTCTTTCCTACTCTTAGTCATAATATAGTTTTAATGGTTTTCAGGAAGGCGCTGAGCATTTCAATTTAAAAAAATCTATGTCTAAAATGAAAACAGTGCTATATAGCAACCAAATTACTAATTTCTTTCTTTTACAATTGCAGTGAAGCCCATTCTCCTGAATAGAAACAGCCGATTTTGATTTACAAAGAACAACTAAGAAGCAAACTACTCATTTTTGAAAAAAAATAAGTAGATTGTTACCATAATATTTGATTTATAACTCACACGCAATGTACGTTGCTTTCATGGTATTTCTGTGCCTAAAAATAGAGATTCTGCACCATTTTGACCAAAAATCCCCCCCCGTCTTAAACAGTGATCTCCTGTCAGAATGGCCCTCAAATTCCTATTTTTCGGCACACAAATTACCCAACTCAGCCGCTAGAATGTAGATGTTGTAGAACAAACAACTGTTTTAATTGTATAGCTTTACCTATATTATTTATTCTTCTCCACACCACCGGCTTACTTTTTTCTGTCATCTGAACCCCAGTTTAGTAACACATTAATTGAAGAATACCCATCCCTGGTAGTTCAACTTCCCAATTCACAATCACACACCATTACATACATCTTTATCATCTTACTCAAACAATCATGCACACAACACACATGCATTGCAGAAAACCCCAACCCATACCTTCTGTATTTTTTTCAACAGACGCTACAGAATGCCCACCAAAAAGCAACTCCGTTGAAAGGGACGCAGAAGTAGAGCAAATGAAAAGAAAAGTCTCCAACATAAACACCCATTTATAGCAGAATTTGGAAAAAAAACGTTGAAACACAACAGCTAATAAAGTCATGTTGTGAAACAGAAGAAGTTTCTAGTGCAAAAACCTTGCCTCCTCTATCACAAAGTAAAACGACCCAAAAAACTATTAACAGAAAATCAACTATCACTACAAATAACGTCTTCTATAAATCTTGATATAGTACAAAGTAAGCATACCAAGAAAAGTATATTAGCCAAAATGTTCCGTCACAAAGTCCTTCAAAATCTGATAAAAACAGGAGAGAAACCAGGTTCAACACTTTAAACCTATCGTAGGAAAGTAATCTTAGAAGCGTTGATAGACAGTGCAATTCTTCTCAAAAGAAACGTATTTATTGTTGTGTTAAACAGAATTAAACCACTAACAAAACTAATAACTAAACTTCAAAAAAGACTTCTCAATAAACGAAATGTGAACAGAAATAACTTCTTAAATATCTGTGGAGGTGAATGGAGTCACACTACAAGCACAGAACCATACTTTAATGAAGAAGCGTACAAACAAAAGCAAACAAATACAATTCCCATACATAGCAGTGGTCGAGGTTATGAAAAAGTTAATAATACCATAATGGAACAAGAAGTACTCCTTACAAAAATATGCCCTGAAAACTTAGATTTAGCCCTCCATTCGACTGAATCAGAACATCTAATTTACACGTGGCCATGCACGTCAATGTGTAACATTCCCAAAAAAATGTTCCAATCTTTACGCCTATTCCTCAATCAATATGTGAAAAGCAAAGACAAAATCAAAATTAAAATACTGCAAAGTGTGGATGCTTGTCCAGTACGCAAGCACACAGGACTGCAAGGACATTCGTTGGCCTGCATATCAGGAGCTACTTGCAAAACAACCTTCCATGATATCAAAAGGATATCAACACATCATGCAACTATAAGAAATCTAGTTTATAAACTGTATTATGCAAAAAGTCCTGCTTTAGCACTAGCCAATTTAAATAACATTCTTCTACATGGTACACCAAAAGACCTACTAGAAGAAATTGAGTATATACAGAAAAAATATTTTGGAAATGAAACCCACTTACAAGAGGAAATAGCTGTCAACCAACTTTGTAACAAATCTGCACATGGCAACCTTACACTACACACATACAAAAAAGAAATACTAAAATTTCAAAGCACTTCAGCTGAAGTACCAAACCACGTGTGTGTATGTTGCCGCAGAACGTGTTATAAAAGTAACACAAAAACTATAGACCTTTCATACAAAATAGAAGACAATGAAGATTCTAAATGGTTTGAATTAGCTCTCTGTAAAGCAGAAGACCAAGTGGAAAGCAAGGTCACACAGCCGCTCACAAGAGCACCCCAACAGGGTGTGTAGGTAGTTGAATCTACTCGAAGTTGCTTTCAAAAGTAAAAAGTAGAAATTATTTTTTAATAGAAAATAACGATAGCCTTGAGATTCAATTGTTTTCCAAAATTGGTTTATCCACCGAGAGTTTGAATAAGAAAATTATATACATATCATGCGATGAAAAGTCACTAATAAATCCTTAGTGAGGAGGAAACCGCCATATATGTTTTTTCAATCAGACCATGAAAATTGGCAATGCATTTCGGAATAATATTTCCTTCATCAGGGCAGGTCTATAAGCAATATACAGACAATGAATCGATAGTACATAATCAAACCAAACAGTAGTGACATATAATATAATATAATCAACATACCGTATTGTTGTGATTGTAGAGGTACGTAGATGGTAAACAAGGAAAAAAGAAAAAAGAAAAAAGGGGTAATGAGGCCCTGTTGGATGTAGATAAAGATCATTAAACAATATGTAAAGTGAATGCAGCGAGTATTCACGGACAGCATTTTACCTGAGGCGGGTTGAAAGCACAGTATGGCATGAGTGGCTTAAAGAAACCTTCAAGTGTTCAGACTGTCTGCAAGGAGTCAGCATTGAAGCGCAGCCTCCAGAAATGGGCTGGAATCAAAAAGGTGTATATAGTTGCAAAAACGGGTCTGATCCGTATATAGAGACAAAGTCCTAGTAGTAATGCAAACTTACCCTACGAGTCGCAAGGAACAGGCGTTCTCCTGTGACCGGCTCGCGTACATCTGAGACTATCGTATCAAAGCGTCGCCAAGGCAACGCTTCCTTTTAAAGACACGTGACCGCGAAGCTTCCGCGAGGAGCGCACGGTCAAAGTAAAGACACTGCAATTAGGCCAGTAGGCTTGAATTGCAATGATCCACATATTTAACATACCTCATCTCTACCCAGGAGGAATCGTGGTCACTAAAAAATCTGAAATCTAAAAAAAGTCTTACTGTAATGAAAATAGAAAAAATACTGTGATAAAGCGGCATCATATGGAAAAAGGGACCTAGTGCAAGATCCAAACCATGTAGATTATATGGATCGGTATGTGTGGTTCTGAAGCTGCCGGTACAAACACTATCGACTGGTGATGTATTCTCAAGTAGTCTCCCTCTCCCAGCGGTGAGGGTCCTAAAATAGCTACATTGCGAGTAAACTCAAACTTATGTATCATTATTGTGAAATCTACGCATCTGCATGTAATCGACCCTGCTGGTGGTGGTGACATCCTAAGATGGCACCTTGCGTCCCAGACAATCTGTCCGGGAGGTCCATCAGGGTTCCATTGCTGCAATCCAATTATACATTAATGTCATGTTCATGGTGATACTTAGGGTCAGGACGTATGTCCAAGAGATACAAAAAGTTCCATTGCTTGGATACAGTTACACATCGTAGTAATCATTCACAAATATAGTGTGAAGAGCAGTGTCATCCTGGTTCATAAAGGGGATTACTCTTCGGGTACAAGGATAATCGTACAGTACAGTTACTAACACTCAGGCATGACATACAGGAAATAGTGCCAGCAGTCAAGAACATATTGAACAAATGTTAGAATCATAAAAAACAGTGGTAGTTGATCTCTTCATTGATGCCATTGGGGGTCAAGCTACTTAGCTTGTCGATCCAGAATGCCTCTCTACGGTTCAGACGTTGGTTCAAGTCTTCATGGGGACTGTTCTTCGTAAGTGTCTCTAAAATCACGAATCTCATCTGGGTCAGATTGTGTCCATTGTCAACCCAATGTCGGGCTACAGCTGAGTTCATGTTTGCATTGTGGATGCATGACCGATGTTCATTCCACCTAGTTTTAGCCATTCTGGTGGATTGACCTACGTAGAACTTGCCACATGGGCATTTGATACCATAGATGGTATTTACACTGTCACAAGTACCGTATGTTTTAAGTAGAATCTTTTTCCGTGTTCTGGGATGGTTGATGACATTCCCCTTGATTATTGAGTTGCAGTTAATGCAATGTAGACAAGGGAATGTTCCAGTCCTTTTAGTTATAGGCTCCTTGAGAGGCGGCCTTGTGTGTACCAATTCGTCCCTAAGGTTTCTACTCCGTTGATAGGCGAACACTGGTAATTCACTAAACAAACCTTGAACTCTAGTGTCGTTTCTCAAAATGCTCCAATGTTTATTGATGGTTTTCTTTATTCTGTTGCTCTGGACCGAGAATTTAGAAACATACACAGGTGTCTTCAATTCTCCCTTAGTCTTAGGATTCTGAGTGGTAATCGAAGTGTCTCGTGCCAGGCTACTCACTCTGGTGAATGCTGTGTTGAGTTCATTCTTTTTGTAGCCTCTCGCTAGAAACTTATCCTTCATCACAAGCTGTTGGGCTAAGCAATCTTCTGGGTCGCTAACTATTTTCTTCACCCGAAGCAGTTGACTGTACGGGAGGTTCCTAAGCAGACTCGGTTGATGGAAGCTTAGACGATGTAGGAGATTATTGCGGTCTGTGGGTTTCCTGAATAACGAAGTACTGTAGCCAGTTGATTGCTTTTTGATGAGAACGTCCAAAAAGGTAATTGTGTCATGGGAGATCTCTCTCGTGAACTGGATGCGCCGATCTATGTTGTTCAGATATTCAAAGAACGTGTTGAAGGCGGTCCTAGTGCCCCTCCATACACCAAAAATGTCATCGATATACGGCGTCCACAAGTGGATGTCTTTGTTCCATACTTGTTGGTTCAGTACATTGTCCATTTCAAATGTATACATGAAACAGTTGGCATATGTGGGTGCCATAGTGGCCCCCATTGAAGCTCCTGAGGTCTGCAGATCGAACTGATTGCGATATTGAAAATATGAATTTTCGGAGATGAATTGTAGAAGTGCTAATATGAACTCCTTTTGTGCACGGATGTCGGATGTTTGTAGTAATAGCCACTCAACTGCTTCCATCCCTAAGTCGTGTGGTATTGATGTGTACAGGCTTTTGACATCAATCATGAACATTAAATCCTCTTGTTGAAAACCTGTAGAACTGAGTTTTTGGAGAAAATGAGTGGTATCGCGTGTGTAGGTTGCTGTTTTTTGGATGAGAGGCTGTAAGAAGAAATCAATATAGATGCCTAGCGGTTGATTGATGCTTTCCATACCTGAGACTATGGGTCTACCTGGTGGTTTCATTGTGTCTTTGTGAATCTTGTGTAGAGTATAAAAATTTGGAATCCTAGGATGATTGTTTAACAGAAATTTTTGGGTGTGTTCGTTGATCCATTCCAGCTCTAGAGCTTTATCCAATAGAGTCTTCAGATTCTGCTTGATGGTTGTAGTTGGGTCATGGTCCAAGATGGCATATACCGTTCTGTCTTGGAGTTGTCTTGTGCACTCTGTTTCATAATCAGCCGTGTTCTGTATCACTAGTGCACCTCCTTTGTCGGCTGGCCGTATCGTTATCCCCTTGTCACTATATAAGTCCTTGATTAGTCTCATTTCATGTGGTTTCAAATTCTTACGTACAGGAGTCCTGTAATTGATCTTTTCTAAGTCTCGAGTTACCAGTTTCTGAAAGATATCAGTAGACGGGACCGTAATTTGTGGTATAAACCCACTTTTTGCTCTGAATTCCTGGAAATCAGGACCCTCAATTGGTTTGTCACGGACCTCTAGTTCTTCAAAAAAGACCTTCAATTTCAGTTTTCTAATGAACTTGTAAAGTTCAATCTTCGTGTCAAACAGGGAAGTCCCATAGGTCGGTACAAAATTTAAACCTTTCTGTAACGTGTCAATCTCTGATTTGCTTAGTATTCGGCTAGATATATTGATAACTAGGTTTTCTTCTGCTGAAGTCTTGTTTGAGGTTTGTTCCTTTGGTTTCCTCCTCCCCCTGCGGGTTCTCTTGGGCGGGCGCCTAAAAAAGCTGTTGTTGATAATGTTTGGGCTCGGGGACTTGTTGGTAGGTTCAACCCCTCGGTTGTTGGTTCTGTTGTTGTTACGGAGTCTCTCTGTGTCTCTGAATCAGAGCTGCTGGTGTTGTCAGATGTGTACTTGAAAAGCTTTTTTGGTGCTACAGGACCGTATTTGTCCATCCAGGTGTAAACTTCGTCGTTAATATAATCGTAGGTGTCTCGTCTGAATTTCTTAACTTTCTTCTGTTCAAGCTCTGTTTTAAAATCATCAAGCTTCGTATTAATGTCGGATAAGATGGCATCGTATTCTTCTTTACCTAGTGAGCCGACCAGCTCCTTTTCTAAATCCTCAATTTCTGTTTTCAGAGTAGTTAGATTTTTAGAGAGTTCTTGGATGGTTAACAAGATAAGATTCAGAGAGCACCTGTTCAAAATCGCTTCCCATTTGCGAACAAATTCTTTGTTCTCCTTGCATAATGTTGGCCGGAGATTTATGCGGAGCCCTCTCGGGATGCGTTGGTTTTTGTAATAACAACCTAATGTAATCGCGTGTAGCTTTCTGTTTATTCCTTTACGTATGAGGTATTCTAACTGTCTGATCCGCTTGGCTAGATCCTTAAGTGTAGTACCATATATACCAATCGATGTATCACTGATCAGTTCAAGAATGGCAGTTGCCTCCTCGGTTGAAAACCCTAAGGTTTCCGCACATTTGCTTGATAATCCTTCTATATCCTCGAATGACATAATAGTTCGTGTGTTCGAATCTCAAATACTTTAGATGCTTGAGGGGTTGTGTGCCTCCACTGCAGTGTGTCTCACCAAAGGATGGGGAGGAGAAAGAGCAAGAGGGAAGATGAGTGGGCACCACGTTAATTGTTGAATCCGCATTCGTCCAATTTTCAAAAAGTGACCTTGCTTTCCACTTTGACTTCTGCTTTACATGTATTTTAGATTTGGGTGTCTCCAAATTTGTCACAGCCAGCTCCTTTTGAACATTTGAACACCGATTGTACAAACAAGCAAATCTATTACTTACAACTTTTTGAAAATTGGACGAATGCGGATTCAACAATTAAAGTGGTGCCCACTCATCTTCCCTCTTGAATTAGCTCTCTACCTTATAGCAGAAAACAAATACGAAATAATTGACCCCATAATACTTTGCAGTTACTGCACTACCAAACTTGACAACAACCAAACTCCTTCACGTGCTATCTCAAATAACTTGGAATTACATCCACTACCAAAACTCCTTCAACAACTTAATTTATATGTGAGCATCATAATTCAAACAGTGCACCCTTTTCAAGCAATAATACGCCTTCAACCAAAAACTGCAAAATTACCTCCCTCTGAATTAGTGAAAGGTATTCGTGGGAAAGTAGTGTATTTACCATTAGATCTAAAAGAAAATGTGGACACTCTAGGAGTGCAACGTCCAATACAACAATCTTTAATTATCTTGGTAAATGGAGTAACTACAAAAGACAAAAAAATTTGGCAACAACTGGTAGATTTACATAAAGTTACAGAAGCCCTGCAATATCTCAAAGAGAATAATGATTATTACAAAGAAATTAATATCGAAGAAAACTTGAAAGAAACAACTGAAATTATTCAAGAGACACAAGAAACTGGTCAATTTGAGCTCCTAGATCCTGCTACAATAGCAAACACTTTCGACCATTATACAATTCACCCATTGCACTCTAATGACACCATAGAAGATGCACTGGAAACGTACCAAATGCGTCAAACAAAAGGATCACCAATCAGCATATGGGAAAAAAGTATAGAAGCACGTGCTTTTCCTCTACTCTTTCCTACTGGCAAAGGAGGAAGATACGATGATAGACCTGTTCAAATATCAGCATCAGAATATCGCTCATTACGAATGTATTCTGAAGATCCCAGATTTCGACAAAATGTGGAATACATATTCCACCTACTCTTTGAAAGTGAACTAGCAACTTTATGTTACGGAGTTGCACACATATTAAAATCAGGATCACACTTTCAAAATATGACAGCCACACAATCATTACAAAAAGTTCAACAAAAAGATGAGGTTTTACAGACAAATCACATGTGTGGGGGCCTGGTGGAAGGTGCCCCTGACTGCTGGGGGGTGGGGGTGCAGGGAGACATGTGTGGGGGCCTGGTGGAAATCACATGTGTGGGGGCCTGGTGGAAGGTGCCCCTGACTGCTGGGGGGTGGGGGTGCAGGGAGACATGTGTGGGGGCCTGGTGGAGGGTGCCCCTGACTGCTGGGGGGTGGGGGTGCAGGGGGACATGTGTGGGGGCCTGGTGGAGGGTGCCCCTGACTGCTGGGGGTTGGGGGTGCAGGGGGACATGAGTGGGGGCCTGGTGGGGGGTGCCCCTGGCTGCTGGTGGGTGGGGGTGCAGGGGGACATGAGTGGGGGCCTGGTGGAGGGTGCACCTGACTGCTGGGGGGTGGGGGTGGTGGGAGACATGAGTGGGGGCCTGCTGGAGGCTGCCCCTGACTGCTGGGGGGTGGGGTGAAGGGAGACATGTGTGAGGGCCTGGTGGAGGGTGCCCCTGACTACTGGGGGGTGGGGGTGCAGGGAGACATGTGTGGGGGCCTGGTGGAGGGTGCCCCTGACTGCTGGGGGATGGGGGTGCAGGGGGACATGAGTTGGACATGAGTGGGTGCCTAGTGGAGACTGCCCCCTGACTGCTGGGGGGTGGGGGTGCAGGGAGACATGTGTGGGGACCTGGTGGAGGGTGCCCCTGACTGCTGGGGGGTGGGGGTGCAGGGGGACATGAGTGGGGGCCTGGTGGAGGGTGCCCCTGGCTGCTGGTGGGTGGGGGTGGTGGAAGACATGAGTGGGGGTCTGGTGGAGGCTGCCCCTGACTGCTGGGGGGTGGGGGTGCAGGGAGACATGTGTGGGGGCCTGGTGGAGGGTGCCCCTGACTGCTGGGGGGTGGGGGTGCATGGAGACATGTGTGGGGGCCTGGTGGAGTTTGCCCCTGACTGCTGGGGGCTGGGGGTGCAGGGGGACATGGGTTGGACATGAGTGGGGGCCTGGTGGAGACTGCCCCTGACTGCTGGGGGGTGGGGGTGCAGGGAGACATATGTGGGGGCCTGGTGGAGGGTGCCCCTGACTGCTGTGGGGTGGGGGTGCAGGGGGACATGAGTGGGGGCCTGGTGGAAGGTGCCCCTGGCTGCTGCTGGGTGGGGGTGCAGGGGGACATGAGTGGGGGCCTGGTGAAGGGTGCCCCTGACTGCTGGGGGGTGGGGGTGGTGGGAGACATGAGTGGGGGCCTGGTGGAGGCTGCCCCTGACTGCTGGGGGGTGGGGATGCAGGGAGACATGTGTGGGGGACTGGTGGAGGCTGCCCCTGACTGCTGGGGGGTGGGGGTGCAGGGAGACATGAGTGGGGGCCTGGTGGAGGGTGCCCCTGACTGCTGGGGGCTGGGGGTGGTGGGAGACATGAGTGGGGGCCTGGTGGAGGCTGCCCCTGACTGCTGGGGGGTGGGGGTGCAGGGAGACATGTGTGGGGGCCTGGTGGAGGGTGCCCCTGACTGCTGGGGGTGGGGGTGCAGGGAGACATGTGTGGGGGCCTGGTGGAGGGTGCCCCTTACTGCTGGGGGGTGGGGGTGCAGGGGGACATGAGTTGGACATGAGTGGGGGCCTGGTGGAGACTGCCCTGACTGCTGGGGAGTGGGGGTGAAGGGAGACATGTGTGGGGGCCTGGTGGAGGGCGCCCCTGACTGCTGGGGTGTGGGGGTGCAGGGGGACATGAGTGGGTGCCTGGTGGAGGGTGCCCCTGGCTGGTGGTGGGTGGGGGTGCAGGGGGACATGAGTGGAGGCCAGGTGGAGGGTGCACCTGACTGCTGGGGGGTGGGGGTGGTGGGAGACATGAGCGTGGGCCTGGTGGAGGCTGCCCCTGACTGCTGGGGGGTGGGGGTGCAGGGAGACATGAGTGGGGGCCTGGTGGAGGATGCCCCTGACTGCTGGGGGGTGGGGGTGCAGGGAGACATGTGTGGGGGCCTGGTGGAGTGTGTCCCTGACTGCTGGGGGGTGGGGGTGCAGGGGGACATGTGTGGGGGCCTGGTGGAGGGTGCCCCTGACTGCTGGGGGGTGGGGGTGCAGGGGGACATGAGTGGGGGCCTGGTGGAGGGTGCCCCTGGCTGCTGGTGGGTGGGGGTGCAGGGGGACATGAGTGGAGGCCAGGTGGAGGGTGCACCTGACTGCTGGGGGGTGGGGGTGGTGGGAGACATGAGCGTGGGCCTGGTGGAGGCTGCCCCTGACTGCTGGGGGGTGGGGGTGCAGGGAGACATGAGTGGGGGCCTGGTGGAGGATGCCCCTGACTGCTGGGGGGTGGGGGTGCAGGGAGACATGTGTGGGGGCCTGGTGGAGTGTGTCCCTGACTGCTGGGAGGTGGGGGTGCAGGGAGACATGTGTGGGGGCCTGGTGGAGGGTGCCCCTGACTGCTGGGGGTGGGGGTGCAGGGAGACATGAGTGGGGGCCTGGTGGAGGCTGCCCCTGACTGCTGGGGGGTGGGGGTGCAGGGAGACATGAGTTGGACATGAGTGGGGGCCTGGTGGAGACTGCCCCTGACTGCTGGGGAGTGGGGGTGCAGGGAGACATGTGTGGGGGCCTGGTGGAGGGTGCCCCTGACTGCTGGGGGGTGGGGGTGCAGGGGGACATGAGTTGGACATGAGTGGGGGCCTGGTGGAGACTGCCCCTGACTGCTGGGGAGTGGGGGTGCAGGGAGACATGTGTGGGGGCCTGGTGGAGGGCGCCCCTGACTGCTGGGGTTTGGGGGTGCAGGGGGACATGAGTGGGTGCCTGGTGGAGGGTGCTCCTGGCTGCTGGTGGGTGGGGGTGCAGGGCGACATGAGTGGGGGCCTGGTGGAGGGTGCACCTGACTGCTGGGGGGTGGGGGTGGTGGGAGACATGAGTGGGGGCCTGGTGGAGCCTGCCCCTGACTGCTGGGGGGTGGGGGTAGAGGGAGACATGTTTGGGGGCCTGGTGGAAGGTGCCCCTGACTGCTGAGGGGTGGGGGTGCAGGGGGACATGTGTGGGGGCCTGGTGGAGGGTGCCCCTGACTGCTGGGGGGTGGGGGTGCAGGGGGACATGAGTGGGGGCCTGGTGGAGGGTGCCCCTGGCTGCTGGTGGGTGGGGGTGCAGGGGGACATGAGTTGAGGCCAGGTGGAGGGTGCACCTGACTGCTGGGGGGTGGGGGTGGTGGGAGACATGTGTGGGGGCCTGGTGGAGTGTGTCACTGACTGCTGGGAGGTGGGGGTGCAGGGAGACATGTGTGGGGGCCTGGTGGAGGGTGCCCCTTACTGCTGGGGGTGGGGGTGCAGGGAGACATGAGTGGGGGCCTGGTGGAGGCTGCCCCTGACTGCTGGGGGGTGGGGGTGCAGGGAGACATGAGTTGGACATGAGTGGGGGCCTGGTGGAGACTGCCCCTGACTGCTGGGGAGTGGGGGTGCAGGGAGACATGTGTGGGGGCCTGGTGGAGGGTGCCCCTGACTGCTGGGGGGTGGGGGTGCAGGGGGACATGAGTTGGACATGAGTGGGGGCCTGGTGGAGACTGCCCCTGACTGCTGGGGAGTGGGGGTGCAGGGAGACATGTGTGGGGGCCTGGTGGAGGGCGCCCCTGACTGCTGGGGTTTGGGGGTGCAGGGGGACATGAGTGGGTGCCTGGTGGAGGGTGCTCCTGGCTGCTGGTGGGTGGGGGTGCAGGGCGACATGAGTGGGGGCCTGGTGGAGGGTGCACCTGACTGCTGGGGGGTGGGGGTGGTGGGAGACATGAGTGGGGGCCTGGTGGAGCCTGCCCCTGACTGCTGGGGGGTGGGGGTAGAGGGAGACATGTATGGGGGCCTGGTGGAAGGTGCCCCTGACTGCTGAGGGGTGGGGGTGCAGGGGGACATGTGTGGTGTGGGGGCCTGGTGGAGGGTGCCCCTGACTGCTGGGGGGTGGGGGTGCAGGGGGACATGAGTGGGGGCCTGGTGGAGGGTGCCCCTGGCTGCTGGTGGGTGGGGGTGCAGGGTGACATGAGTTGAGGCCAGGTGGAGGGTGCACCTGACTGCTGGGGGGTGGGGGTGGTGGGAGACATGAGTGTGGGCCTGGTGGAGGCTTCCCCTGACTGCTGGGGGGTGGGGGTGCAGGGAGACATGTGTGGGGGCCTGGTGGAGGGTGCCCCTGACTGCTCGGGGGTGGGGGTGCAGGGAGACATGTGTGGGGGCCTGGTGGAGTGTGTCCCTGACTGCTGGGGGGTGGGGGTGCAGGGGGACATGAGTTGGACATGAGTGGGGGCCTGGTGGAGACTGCCCCTGACTGCTGGGGGGTGGGGGTGCAAGGAGACATGTGTGAGGGCCTGGTGGAGGGTGCCCCTGACTGCTGGGGGGTGGGGGTACAGGGGGACATGAGTGGGTGCCTGGTGGAGGGTGCCCCTGGCTGCTGGTGGGTGGGGGTGCAGGGGGACATGAGTGGGGGCCTGGTGGAGGCTGCCCCTGACTGCTGGGGGGTGGGGGTGGGGGTGCAGGGAGACATGTGTGGGGGCCTGATGGAGGGTGCCCCTGACTGCTGGGGGGTGGGGGTGCAGGGAGGCATGTGTGGGGGCCTGGTGGAGGGTGCCCCTGACTGCTGGGGGGTGGTGGTGCAGGGGGACATGTGTGGGGCCTGGTGGAGGGTGCCCCTGTCTGCTGGGGGGTGGGGGTGCAGGGGGACTTGAGTGGGGGCCTGGTGGAGGGTGCCCCTGGCAGCTAGTGGTTGGGGATGCAGGGGGACATGAGTGGGGGCCTGGTGGAGGGTGCACCTGACTGATGGGGGGTGGGAGATATGAGTGGGGGCCTGGTGGAGGCTGCCCCTGACTGCTGGGGGGTGGGGGTGCAGGGAGACATGTGTGAGGGCCTGGTGGAGGGTGCCCCTGACTGCTGGGGGGTGTGGGAGCAGGGAACATGTGTGGGGGCCTGGTAGAGGGTGCCCCTGACTGCTGGGGGGTGGGGCTGCAGGGGGACATGTGTGGGGGCCTGGTGGAGGGTGCCCCTGACTGCTGGGGGGTTGGGGTGCAGGGGGACATGAGTGGGGGCCTGGTGGAGGGTGCCCCTGGCTGCTGGTGGGTGGGGGTGCAGGGGGACATGAGTGGGGGCCTGGTGGAGGGTGCACCTGACTGCTGGGGGGTGGGGGTGGTGGGAGACATAAGTGGGGGCCTGGTGGAGGCTGCCCCTGACTGCTGGGGGGTGGGGGTGAAGGGAGACATGTGTGAGGGCCTGGTGGAGGGTGCCCCTGACTGCTGGGGGGTGGGGGTGCAGGGAGACATGTGTGGGGGCCTGGTGGAGGGTGCCCCTGACTGCTGGGGGGTGGGGGTGCAGGGGGACATGAGTTGGACATGAGTGGGTGCCTAGTGGAGACTGCCCCTGACTGCTGGGGGGTGGGGGTGCAGGGAGACATGTGTGGGGGCCTGGTGGAGGGTGCCCCTGACTGCTGGGGGGTGGGGGTGCAGGGGGACATGAGTGGGGGCCTGGTGGAGGGTGCCCCTGGCTGCTGGGGGGTGGGGGTGCAGGGGGACATGAGTGGGGGCCTGGTGGAGGGTGCCCCTGGCTGCTGGTGGGTGGGGGTGCAGGGGGACATGAGTGGGGGCCTGGTGGAGGGTGCATCTGACTGCTGAAGGTGCAGGGGGTCATGAGTTGGACATGAGTGGGGGCCTGGTGGAGACTGCCCCTGACTGCTGGGGGGTGGGGGTGCAGGGAGACATGTGTGGAGGCCTGGTGGAGGGTGCTCCTGACTGTTGGGGGGTGGGGGTGGTGGGAGACATGAGTGGGGGCCTGGTGGAGGCTGCCCCTGACTGCTGGGGGGTGGGGGTGCAGGGAGACATGTGTGGGGGCCTGGTGGAAGGTGCCCCTGACTGCTGGGGGGTGGGGGTGCAGGGAGACATGTGTGGGGGCCTGGTGGAGGGTGCCCCTGACTGCTGGGGGGTGGGGGTGCAGGGGGACATGTGTGGGGGCCTGGTGGATGGTGCCCCTGACTGCTGGGGGTGGGGGTGCAGGGGGACATGAGTGGGGGCCTGGTGGAGGGTGCCCCTGGCTGCTGGTGGGTGGGGGTGCAGGGGGACATGAGTGGGGGCCTGGTGGAGGGTGCACCTGACTGCTGGGGGGTGGGGGTGGTGGGTGACATGAGTGGGGGCCTGGTGGAGGCTGCCCCTGACTGCTGGGGGGTGGGGGTGAAGGGAGACATGTGTGAGGGCCTGGTGGAGGGTGCCCCTGACTGCTGGGGGGTGGGGGTGCAGGGAGACATGAGTGGGGGCCTGGTGGAGGGTGCCCCTGGCAGCTGGTGGTTGGGGGTGCAGGGGGACATGAGTGGGGGCCTGGTGGAGGGTGCACCTGACTGATGGGGGGTGGGAGACATGAGTGGGGGCCTGGTGGAGGCTGCCCCTGACTGCTGGGGGGTGGGGGTGCAGGGAGACATGTGTGAGGGCCTGGTGGAGGGTGCCCCTGACTGCTGGGGGGTGTGGGTGCAGGGAGACATGTGTGGGGGCCTGGTAGAGGGTGCCCCTGACTGCTGGGGGGTGGGGCTGCAGGGGGACATGAGTTGGACATGAGTGGGTGCCTGGTGGAGACTGCCCCTGACTGCTGGGGGGTGGGGGTGCAGGGAGACATGTGTGGGAGCGTGGTGGAAGGTGCCCCTGATGCGGAGGGTGCCCCTGACTGCTGGGGGGTGGGGGTGCAGGGGGACATGAGTGGAGGCCTGGTGGAGGGTGCCCCTGGCTGCTGGTGGGTGGGGGTGCAGGGGGACATGAGTGGGGGCCTGGTGGAGGGTGCATCTGACTGCTGAGGGTGCAGGGGGTCATGAGTTGGACATGAGTGGGGGCCTGGTGGAGACTGCCCCTGACTGCTGGGGGGTGGGGGTGCAGGGAGACATGTGTGGAGGCCTGGTGGAGGGTGCCCCTGACTGTTGGGGGGTGGGGGTGGTGGGAGACATGAGTGGGGGCCTGGTGGAGGCTGCCCCTGACTGCTGGGGGGTGGGGGTGCAGGGAGACATGTGTGGGGGCCTGGTGGAAGGTGCCCCTGACTGCTGGGGGGTGGGGGTGCAGGGAGACATGTGTGGGGGCCTGGTGGAGGGTGCCCCTGACTGCTGGGGGGTTGGGGTGCAGGGGGACATGTGTGGGGGCCTGGTGGAGGGTGCCCCTGACTGCTGGGGGGTGGGGGTGCAGGGGGACATGAGTGGGGGCCTGGTGGAGGGTGCCCCTGGCTGCTGGTGGGTGGGGGTGCAGGGGGACATGAGTGGGGGCCTGGTGGAGGGTGCACCTGACTGCTGGGGGGTGGGGGTGGTGGGAGACATAAGTGGGGGCCTGGTGGAGGCTGCCCCTGACTGCTGGGGGGTGGGGGTGAAGGGAGACATGTGTGAGGGCCTGGTGGAGGGTGCCCCTGACTGCTGGGGGGTGGGGGTGCAGGGAGACATGTGTGGGGGCCTGGTGGAGGGTGCCCCTGACTGCTGGGGGGTGGGGGTGCAGGGGGACATGAGTTGGACATGAGTGGGTGCCTAGTGGAGACTGCCCCTGACTGCTGGGGGGTGGGGGTGCAGGGAGACATGTGTGGGGGCCTGGTGGAGGGTGCCCCTGACTGCTGGGGGGTGGGGGTGCAGGGAGACATGTGTGGAGGCCTGGTGGAGGGTGCCCCTGACTGTTGGGGGGTGGGGGTGGTGGGAGACATGAGTGGGGGCCTGGTGGAGGCTGCCCCTGACTGCTGGGGGGTGGGGGTGCAGGGAGACATGTGTGGGGGCCTGGTGGAAGGTGCCCCTGACTGCTGGGGGGTGGGGGTGCAGGGAGACATGTGTGGGGGCCTGGTGGAGGGTGCCCCTGACTGCTGGGGGGTGGGGGTGCAGGGGGACATGTGTGGGGGCCTGGTGGAGGGTGCCCCTGACTGCTGGGGGGTGGGGGTGCAGGGGGACATGAGTGGGGGCCTGGTGGAGGGTGCCCCTGGCTGCTGGTGGGTGGGGGTGCAGGGGGACATGAGTGGGGGCCTGGTGGAGGGTGCACCTGACTGCTGGGGGGTGGGGGTGGTGGGAGACATAAGTGGGGGCCTGGTGGAGGCTGCCCCTGACTGCTGGGGGGTGGGGGTGAAGGGAGACATGTGTGAGGGCCTGGTGGAGGGTGCCCCTGACTGCTGGGGGGTGGGGGTGCAGGGAGACATGTGTGGGGGCCTGGTGGAGGGTGCCCCTGACTGCTGGGGGGTGGGGGTGCAGGGGGACATGAGTTGGACATGAGTGGGTGCCTAGTGGAGACTGCCCCTGACTGCTGGGGGGTGGGGGTGCAGGGAGACATGTGTGGGGGCCTGGTGGAGGGTGCCCCTGACTGCTGGGGGGTGGGGGTGCAGGGGGACATGAGTGGGGGCCTGGTGGAGGGTGCCCCTGGCTGCTGGTGGGTGGGGGTGCAGGGGGACATGAGTGGGGGCCTGGTGGAGGGTGCATCTGAATGCTGAAGGTGCATGGGGTCATGAGTTGGACATGAGTGGGGGCCTGGTGGAGACTGCCCCTGACTGCTGGGGGGTGGGGGTGCAGGGAGACATGTGTGGAGGCCTGGTGGAGGGTGCTCCTGACTGTTGGGGGGTGGGGGTGGTGGGAGACATGAGTGGGGGCCTGGTGGAGGCTGCCCCTGACTGCTGGGGGATGGGGGTGCAGGGAGACATGTGTGGGGGCCTGGTGGAAGGTGCCTCTGACTGCTGGGGGGTGGGGGTGCAGGGAGACATGTGTTGGGGCCTGGTGGAGGGTGCCCCTGACTGCTGGGGGGTGGGGGTGCAGGGGGACATGTGTGGGGGCCTGGTGGAGGGTGCCCCTGACTGCTGGGGGGTGGGGGTGCAGGGGGACATGAGTGGGGGCCTGGTGGAGGGTGCCCCTGGCTGCTGGTGGGTGGGGGTGCAGGGGGACATGAGTGGGGGCCTGGTGGAGGGTGCACCTGACTGCTGGGGGGTGGGGGTGGTGGGAGACATGAGTGGGGGCCTGGTGGAGGCTGCCCCTGACTGCTGGGGGGTGGGGGTGAAGGGAGACATGTGTGAGGGCCTGGTGGAGGGTGCCCCTGAATGCTGGGGGGTGGGGGTGCAGGGAGACATGTGTGGGGGCCTGGTGGAGGGTGCCCCTGACTGCTGGGGGGTGGGGGTGCAGGGGGACATGAGTTGGACATGAGTGGGTGCCTAGTGGAGACTGCCCCTGACTGCTGGGGGGTGGGGGTGCAGGGAGACATGTGTGGGGGCCTGGTGGAGGGTGCCCCTGGCTGCTGGTGGTTGGGGGTGGTGGAAGACATGAGTGGGGGTCTGGTGGAGGCTGCCCCTGACTGCTGGGGGGTGGGGGTGCAGGGAGACATGTGTGGGGGCCTGGTGGAGGGTGCCCCTGACTGCTGGGGGGTGGGGGTGCAGGGAGACATGTGTGGGGGCCTGGTGGAGTTTGCCCCTGACTGCTGGGGGGTGGGGGTGCAGGGGGACATGGGTTGGACATGAGTGGGGGCCTGGTGGAGACTGCCCCTGACTGCTGGGGGGTGGGGGTGCAGGGAGACATGTGTGGGGGCCTGGTGGAGGGTGCCCCTGACTGCTGTGGGGTGGGGGTGCAGGGGGACTTGAGTGGGGGCCTGGTGGAGGGTGCCCCTGACTGCTGCTGGGTGGGGGTGCAGGGGGACATGAGTGGGGGCCTGGTGGAGGGTGCCCCTGACTGCTGGGGGGTGGGGGTGGTGGGAGACATGAGTGGGGGCCTGGTGGAGGCTGCCCCTGACTGCTGGGGGGTGGGGATGCAGGGAGACATGTGTGGGGGACTGGTGGAGGCTGCCCCTGACTGCTGGGGGGTCGGGGTGCAGGGAGACATGAGTGGGGGCCTGATGGAGGGTGCCCCTGACTGCTGGGGGCTGGGGGTGGTGGGAGACATGAGTGGGGGCCTGGTGGAGGCTGCCCCTGACTGCTGGGGGGTGGGGGTGCAGGGAGACATGTGTGGGGGCCTGGTGGAGGGTGCCCCTGACTGCTGGGGGTGGGGGTGCAGGGAGACATGTGTGGGGGCCTGGTGGAGGGTGCCCCTTACTGCTGGGCGGTGGGGGTGCAGGGGGACATGAGTTGGACATGAGTGGGGGCCTGGTGGAGACTGCCCCTGACTGCTGGGGAGTGGGGGTGCAGGGAGACATGTGTGGGGGCCTGGTGGAGGGCGCCCCTGACTGCTGGGGTGTGGGGGTGCAGGGGGACATGAGTGGGTGCCTGGTGGAGGGTGCCCCTGGCTGCTGGTGGGTGGGGGTGCAGGGGGACATGAGTGGCGGCCTGGTGGAGGGTGCACCTGACTGCTGGGGGGTGGGGGTGGTGGGAGACATGAGTGGGGGCCTGGTGGAGGCTGCCCCTGACTGCTGGGGGGTGGGGTGCACGGAGACATGTATGGGGGCCTGGTGGAGGGTGCCCCTGACTGCTGGGGGGTGGGGGTGCAGGGGGACATGTGTGGGGGCCTGGTGGAGGGTGCCCCTGACTGCTGGGGGGTGGGGGTGCAGGGGACATGAGTGGGGGCCTGGTGGAGGGTGCCCCTGGCTGCTGGTGGGTGGGGGTGCAGGGGGACATGAGTGGAGGCCAGGTGGAGGGTGCACCTGACTGCTGGGGGGTGGGGGTGGTGGGAGACATGAGTGTGGGCCTGGTGGAGGCTGCCCCTGACTGCTGGGGGGAGGGGGTGCAGGGAGACATTTGTGGGGGCCTGGTGGAGAGTGCCCCTGACTGCTGGGGGGTGGGGGTGCAGGTAGACATGTGTGGGGGCCTGGTGTAGTGTGTCCCTGACTGCTGGGGGGTGGGGGTGCAGGGAGACATGTGTGGGGGCCTGGTGGAGGGTGCCCCTGACTGCTGGGAGTGGGGGTGCAGGGAGACATGAGTGGGGGCCTGGTGGAGGCTGCCCCTGACTGCTGGGGGGTGGGGGTGACATGAGTGGGGGCCTGGTGGAGACTGCCCCTGACTGCTGGGGAGTGGGGGTGCAGGGAGACATGTGTGGGGGCCTGGTGGAGGGTGCCCCTGACTGCTGGAGGGTGGGGGTGCAGGGGGAGATGAGTTGGACATGAGTGGGGGCCTGGTGGAGACTGCCCCTAACTGCTGGGGAGTGGGGGTGCAGGGAGACATGTGTGGGGTCCTGGTGGAGGGCGCCCCTGACTGCTGGGGTGTGGGGGTGCAGGGGGACATGAGTGGGTGCCTGGTGGAGGGTGCTCCTGGCTGCTGGTGGGTGGGGGTGCAGGGCGACATGAGTGGGGGCCTGGTGGAGGGTGCACCTGACTGCTGGGGGGTGGGGGTGGTGGGAGACATGAGTGGGGGCCTGGTGGAGCCTGCCCCTGACTGCTGGGGGGTGGGGGTAGAGGGAGACATGTATGGGGGCCTGGTGGAGGGTGCCGCTGACTGCTGAGGGGTGGGGGTGCAGGGGGACATGTGTGGGGGCCTGGTGGAGGGTGCCCCTGACTGCTGGGGGGTGGGGGTGCAGGGGGACATGAGTGGGGGCCTGGTGGAGGGTGCCCCTGGCTGCTGGTGGGTGGGGGTGTAGGGGGACATGAGTTGAGGCCAGGTGGAGGGTGCACCTGACTGCTGGGGGGTGGGGGTGGATGGAGACATGAGTGTGGGCCTGGTGGAGGCTGCCCCTGACTGCTGGGGGGTGGGGGTGCAGGGAGACATGTGTGGGGGCCTGGTGGAGGGTGCCCCTGACTGCTCGGGGGTGGGGGTGCAGGGAGACATGTGTGGGGGCCTGGTGGAGTGTGTCCCTGACTGCTGGGGGGTGGGGGTGCAGGGAGACATGTGTGGGAGCCTGGTGGAGGGTGCCCCTGATGCGGAGGGTGCCCCTGACTGCTGGGGGGTGGGGGTGCAGGGGGACATGAGTGGGGGCCTGGTGGAGGGTGCCCCTGGCTGCTGGTGGGTGGGGGTGCAGGGGGACATTAGTGGGGGCCTGGTGGAGGGTGCATCTGACTGCTGAGGGTGCAGGGGGTCATGAGTTGGACATGAGTGGGGGCCTGGTGGAGACTGCCCCTGACTGCTGGGGGGTGGGGGTGCAGGGAGACATGTGTGGAGGCCTGGTGGAGGGTGCCCCTGACTGTTGGGGGGTGGGGGTGCAGGGAGACATGAGTGGGGGCCTGGTGGAGGCTGCCCCTGACTGCTGGGGGGTGGGGGTGCAGGGAGACATGTGTGGGGGCCTGGTGGAAGGTGCCCCTGACTGCTGGGGGGTGGGGGTGCAGGGAGACATGTGTGGGGGCCTGGTGGAGGGTGCCCCTGACTGCTGGGGGGTGGGGGTGCAGGGGGACATGTGTGGGGGCCTGGTGGAGGGTGCCCCTGACTGCTGGGGGGTGGGGGTGCAGGGGGACATGAGTGGGCGCCTGGTGGAGGGTGCCCCTGGCTGCTGGTGGGTGGGGGTGCAGGGGGACATGAGTGGGGGCCTGGTGGAGGGTGCACCTGACTGCTGGGGGGTGGGGGTGGTGGGAGACATAAGTGGGGGCCTGGTGGAGGCTGCCCCTGACTGCTGGGGGGTGGGGGTGAAGGGAGACATGGGTGAGGGCCTGGTGGAGGGTGCTCCTGACTGCTGGGGGGTGGGGGTGCAGGGAGACATGTGTGGGGGCCTGGTGGAGGGTGCCCCTGACTGCTGGGGGGTGGGGGTGCAGGGGGACATGAGTTGGACATGAGTGGGTGCCTAGTGGAGACTGCCCCTGACTGCTGGGGGGTGGGGGTGCAGGGAGACATGTGTGGGGGCCTGGTGGAGGGTGCCCCTGACTGCTGGGGGGTGGGGGTGCAGGGGGACATGAGTGGGGGCCTGGTGGAGGGTGCCCCTGGCTGCTGGGGGGTGGGGGTGCAGGGGGACATGAGTGGGGGCCTGGTGGAGGGTGCCCCTGGCTGCTGGTGGGTGGGGGTGCAGGGGGACATGAGTGGGGGCCTGGTGGAGGGTGCATCTGACTGCTGAAGGTGCAGGGGGTCATGAGTTGGACATGAGTGGGGGCCTGGTGGAGACTGCCCCAGACTGCTGGGGGGTGGGGGTGCAGGGAGACATGTGTGGAGGCCTGGTGGAGGGTGCTCCTGACTGTTGGGGGGTGGGGGTGGTGGGAGACATGTGTGGGGGCCTGGTGGAAGGTGCCCCTGACTGCTGGGGGGTGGGGGTGCAGGGAGACATGTGTGGGGGCCTGCTGGAGGGTGCCCCTGACTGCTGGGGGGTGGGGGTGCAGGGGGACATGAGTGGGGGCCTGGTGGAGGGTGCCCCTGGCTGCTGGTGGGTGGGGGTGCAGGGGGACATGAGTGGGGGCCTGGTGGAGGGTGCACCTGACTGCTGGGGGGTGGGGGTGGTGGGAGACATGAGTGGGGGCCTGGTGGAGGCTGCCCCTGACTGCTGGGGGGTGGGGGTGAAGGGAGACATGTGTGAGGGCCTGGTGGAGGGTGCCCCTGACTGCTGGGGGGTGGGGGTGCAGGGAGACATGAGTGGGGGCCTGGTGGAGGGTGCCCCTGGCAGCTGGTGGTTGGGGGTGCAGGGGGACATGAGTGGGGGCCTGGTGGAGGGTGCACCTGACTGATGGGGGGTGGGAGACATGAGTGGGGGCCTGGTGGAGGCTGCCCCTGACTGCTGGGGGGTGGGGGTGCAGGGAGACATGTGTGGGGGCCTGGTGGAGGGTGCCCCTGACTGCTGGGGGGTGGGGGTGCAGGGGGACATGTGTGGGGGCCTGGTGGAGGGTGCCCCTGACTGCTGGGGGGTGGGGGTGCAGGGGGACATGAGTGGGCGCCTGGTGGAGGGTGCCCCTGGCTGCTGGTGGGTGGGGGTGCAGGGGGACATGAGTGGGGGCCTGGTGGAGGGTGCACCTGACTGCTGGGGGGTGGGGGTGGTGGGAGACATAAGTGGGGGCCTGGTGGAGGCTGCCCCTGACTGCTGGGGGGTGGGGGTGAAGGGAGACATGTGTGAGGGCCTGGTGGAGGGTGCCCCTGACTGCTGGGGGGTGGGGGTGCAGGGAGACATGTGTGGGGGCCTGGTGGAGGGTGCCCCTGACTGCTGGGGGGTGGGGGTGCAGGGGGACATGAGTTGGACATGAGTGGGTGCCTAGTGGAGACTGCCCCTGACTGCTGGGGGGTGTGGGTGCAGGGAGACATGTGTGGGGGCCTGGTGGAGGGTGCCCCTGACTGCTGGGGGGTGGGGGTGCAGGGGGACATGAGTGGGGGCCTGGTGGAGGGTGCCCCTGGCTGCTGAGGGGTGGGGGTGCAGGGGGACATGAGTGGGGGCCTGGTGGAGGGTGCCCCTGGCTGCTGGTGGGTGGGGGTGCAGGGGGACATGAGTGGGGGCCTGGTGGAGGGTGCATCTGACTGCTGAAGGTGCAGGGGGTCATGAGTTGGACATGAGTGGGGCCTGGTGGAGACTGCCCCTGACTGCTGGGGGGTGGGGGTGCAGGGAGACATGTGTGGAGGCCTGGTGGAGGGTGCTCCTGACTGCTGGGGGGTGGGGGTGCAGGGGGACATGAGCGGGCGCCTGGTGGAGGGTGCCCCTGGCTGCTGGTGGGTGGGGGTGCAGGGGGACATGAGTGGGGGCCTGGTGGAGGGTGCACCTGACTGCTGGGGGGTGGGGGTGGTGGGAGACATAAGTGGGGGCCTGGTGGAGGCTGCCCCTGACTGCTGGGGGGTGGGGGTGAAGGGAGACATGTGTGAGGGCCTGGTGGAGGGTGCCCCTGACTGCTGGGGGGTGGGGGTGCAGGGAGACATGTGTGGGGGCCTGGTGGAGGGTGCCCCTGACTGCTGGGGGGTGGGGGTGCAGGGGGACATGAGTTGGACATGAGTGGGTGCCTAGTGGAGACTGCCCCTGACTGCTGGGGGGTGGGGGTGCAGGGAGACATGTGTGGGGGCCTGGTGGAGGGTGCCCCTGACTGCTGGGGGGTGGGGGTGCAGGGGGACATGAGTGGGGGCCTGGTGGAGGGTGCCCCTGGCTGCTGGGGGGTGGGGGTGCAGGGGGACATGAGTGGGGGCCTGGTGGAGGGTGCCCCTGGCTGCTGGTGGGTGGGGGTGCAGGGGGACATGAGTGGGGGCCTGGTGGAGGGTGCATCTGACTGCTGAAGGTGCAGGGGGTCATGAGTTGGACATGAGTGGGGGCCTGGTGGAGACTGCCCCTGACTGCTGGGGGGTGGGGGTGCAGGGAGACATGTGTGGAGGCCTGGTGGAGGGTGCTCCTGACTGTTGGGGGGTGGGGGTGGTGGGAGACATGTGTGGGGGCCTGGTGGAAGGTGCCCCTGACTGCTGGGGGGTGGGGGTGCAGGGAGACATGTGTGGGGGCCTGCTGGAGGGTGCCCCTGACTGCTGGGGGGTGGGGGTGCAGGGGGACATGAGTGGGGGCCTGGTGGAGGGTGCCCCTGGCTGCTGGTGGGTGGGGGTGCAGGGGGACATGAGTGGGGGCCTGGTGGAGGGTGCAACTGACTGCTGGGGGGTGGGGGTGGTGGGAGACATGAGTGGGGGCCTGGTGGAGGCTGCCCCTGACTGCTGGGGGGTGGGGGTGAAGGGAGACATGTGTGAGGGCCTGGTGGAGGGTGCCCCTGACTGCTGGGGGGTGGGGGTGCAGGGAGACATGAGTGGGGGCCTGGTGGAGGGTGCCCTGGCAGCTGGTGGTTGGGGGTGCAGGGGGACATGAGTGGGGGCCTGGTGGAGGGTGCACCTGACTGATGGGGGGTGGGAGACATGAGTGGGGGCCTGGTGGAGGCTGCCCCTGACTGCTGGGGGGTGGGGGTGCAGGGAGACATGTGTGGGGGCCTGGTGGAGGGTGCCCCTGACTGCTGGGGGGTGGGGGTGCAGGGGGACATGTGTGGGGGCCTGGTGGAGGGTGCCCCTGACTGCTGGGGGGTGGGGGTGCAGGGGGACATGAGTGGGCGCCTGGTGGAGGGTGCCCCTGGCTGCTGGTGGGTGGGGGTGCAGGGGGACATGAGTGGGGGCCTGGTGGAGGGTGCACCTGACTGCTGGGGGGTGGGGGTGGTGGGAGACATAAGTGGGGGCCTGGTGGAGGCTGCCCCTGACTGCTGGGGGGTGAGGGTGAAGGGAGACATGTGTGAGGGCCTGGTGGAGGGTGCCCCTGACTGCTGGGGGGTGGGGGTGCAGGGAGACATGTGTGGGGGCCTGGTGGAGGGTGCCCCTGACTGCTGGGGGGTGGGGGTGCAGGGGGACATGAGTTGGACATGAGTGGGTGCCTAGTGGAGACTGCCCCTGACTGCTGGGGGTGGGGGTGCAGGGAGACATGTGTGGGGGCCTGGTGGAGGGTGCCCCTGACTGCTGGGGGGTGGGGGTGCAGGGGGACATGAGTGGGGGCCTGGTGGAGGGTGCCCCTGGCTGCTGGGGGGTGGGGGTGCAGGGGGACATGAGTGGGGGCCTGGTGGAGGGTGCCCCTGGCTGCTGGTGGGTGGGGGTGCAGGGGGACATGAGTGGGGGCCTGGTGGAGGGTGCATCTGACTGCTGAAGGTGTAGGGGGTCATGAGTTGGACATGAATGGGGGCCTGGTGGAGACTGCCCCTGACTGCTGGGGGGTGGGGGTGCAGGGAGACTTGTGTGGAGGCCTGGTGGAGGGTGCTCCTGACTGTTGGGGGGTGGGGGTGGTGGGAGAATTGTGTGGGGGCCTGGTGGAAGGTGCCCCTGACTGCTGGGGGGTGGGGGTGCAGGGAGACATGTGTGGGGGCCTGCTGGAGGGTGCCCCTGACTGCTGGGGGGTGGGGGTGCAGGGGGACATGAGTGGGGGCCTGGTGGAGGGTGCCCCTGGCTGCTGGTGGGTGGGGGTGCAGGGGGACATGAGTGGGGGCCTGGTGGAGGGTGCACCTGACTGCTGGGGGGTGGGGGTGGTGGGAGACATGAGTGGGGGCCTGGTGGAGGCTGCCCCTGACTGCTGGGGGGTGGGGGTGAAGGGAGACATGTGTGAGGGCCTGGTGGAGGGTGCCCCTGACTGCTGGGGGGTGGGGGTGCAGGGAGACATGAGTGGGGGCCTGGTGGAGGATGCCCCTGGCAGCTGGTGGTTGGGGGTGCAGGGGGACATGAGTGGGGGCCTGGTGGAGGGTGCACCTGACTGATGGGGGGTGGGAGACATGAGTGGGGGCCTGGTGGAGGCTGCCCCTGACTGCTGGGGGGTGGGGGTGCAGGGAGACATGTGTGAGGGCCTGGTGGAGGGTGCCCCTGACTGCTGGGGGGTGTGGGTGCATGGAGACATGTGTGGGGGCCTGGTAGAGGGTGCCCCTGACTGCTGGGGGGTGGGGCTGCAGTGGGACATGAGTTGGACATGAGTGGGTGCCTGGTGGAGACTTCCCCTGACTGCTGGGGGGTGGGGGTGCAGGGAGACATGTGTGGGAGCCTGGTGGAGGGTGCCCCTGATGCGGAGGGTGCCCCTGACTGCTGGGGGGTGGGGGTGCAGGGGGACATGAGTGGGGGCCTGGTGGAGGGTGCCCCTGGCTGCTGGTGGGTGGGGGTGCAGGGGGACATGAGTGGGGGCCTGGTGGAGGGTTCATCTGACTGCTGAGGGTGCAGGGGGTCATGAATTGGACATGAGTGGGGGCCTGGTGGAGACTGCCCCTGATTGCTGGGGGGTGGGGGTGCAGGGAGACATGTGTGGAGGCCTGGTGGAGGGTGCCCCTGACTGTTGGGGGGTGGGGGTGGTGGGAGACATGAGTGGGGGCCTGGTGGAGGCTGCCCCTGACTGCCGGGGGGTGGGGGTGCAGGGAGACATGTGTGGGGGCCTGGTGGAAGGTGCCCCTGACTGCCGGGGGGTGGGGGTGCAGGGAGACATGTGTGGGGGCCTGGTGGAGGGTGCCCCTGACTGCTGGGGGGTGGGGGTGCAGGGGGACATGTGTGGGGGCCTGGTGGAGGGTGCCCCTGACTGCTGGGGGGTGGGGGTGCAGGGGGACATGAGTGGGGGCCTGGTGGAGGGTGCCCCTGGCTGCTGGTGGGTGAGGGTGCATGGGGACATGTGTGGAGGCCTGGTGGAGGGTGCTCCTGACTGTTGGGGGGTGGGGGTGGTGGGAGACATGAGTGGGGGCCTGGTGGAGGCTGCCCCTGACTGCTGGGGGGTGGGGGTGCAGGGAGACATGTGTGGGGGCCTGGTGGAAGGTGCCCCTGACTGCTGGGGGGTGGGGGTGCAGGGAGACATGTGTGGGGGCCTGGTGGAGGGTGCCCCTGACTGCTGGGGGGTGGGGGTGCAGGGGGACATGTGTGGGGGCCTGGTGGATGGTGCCCCTGACTGCTGGGGGGTGGGGGTGCAGGGGGACATGAGTGGGGGCCTGGTGGAGGGTGCCCCTGGCTGCTGGTGGGTGGGGGTGCAGGGGGACAGGAGTGGGGGCCTGGTGGAGGGTGCATCTGACTGCTGAGGGTGCAGGGGGTCATGAGTTGGACATGAGTGGGGGCCTGGTGGAGACTGCCCCTGACTGCTGGGGGGTGGGGGTGCAGGGAGACATGTGTGGAGGCCTGGTGGAGGGTGCCCCTGACTGTTGGGGGGTGGGGGTGGTGGGAGACATGAGTGGGGGCCTGGTGGAGGCTGCCCCTGACTGCCGGGGGGTGGGGGTGCAGGGAGACATGTGTGGGGGCCTGGTGGAAGGTGTCCCTGACTGCTGGGGGGTGGGGGTGCAGGGAGACATGTGTGGGGGCCTGGTGGAGGGTGCCCCTGACTGCTGGGGGGTGGGGGTGCAGGGGGACATGTGTGGGGGCCTGGTGGAGGGTGCCCCTGACTGCTGGGGGGTGGGGGTGCAGGGGGACATGAGTGGGGGCCTGGTGGAGGGTGCCCCTGGCTGCTGGTGGGTGAGGGTGCAGGGGGACATGTGTGGAGGCCTGGTGGAGGGTGCTCCTGACTGTTGGGGGGTGGGGGTGGTGGGAGACATGAGTGGGGGCTTGGTGGAGGCTGCCCCTGACTGCTGGGGGGTGGGGGTGCAGGGAGACATGTGTGGGGGCCTGGTGGAAGGTGCCCCTGACTGCTGGGGGGTGGGGGTGCAGGGAGACATGTGTGGGGGCCTGGTGGAGGGTGCCCCTGACTGCTGGGGGGTGGGGGTGCAGGGAGACATGAGTGGGGGCCTGGTGGAGGGTGCCCCTGGCAGCTGGTGGTTGGGGTGCAGGGGGACATGAGTGGGGGCCTGGTGGAGGGTGCACCTGACTGATGGGGGGTGGGAGACATGAGTGGGGGCCTGGTGGAGGCTGCCCCTGACTGCTGGGGGGTGGGGGTGCAGGGAGACATGTGTGAGGGCCTGGTGGAGGGTGCCCCTGACTGCTGGGGGGTGTGGGTGCAGGGAGACATGTGTGGGGGCCTGGTAGAGGGTGCCCCTGACTGCTGGGGGGTGGGGCTGCAGGGGGACATGAGTTGGACATGAGTGGGTGCCTGGTGGAGACTGCCCCTGACTGCTGGGGGGTGGGGGTGCAGGGAGACATGTGTGGGAGCCTGGTGGAGGGTGCCCCTGATGCGGAGGGTGCCCCTGACTGCTGGGGGGTGGGGGTGCAGGGGGACATGAGTGGGGGCCTGGTGGAGGGTGCCCCTGGCTGCTGGTGGGTGGGGGTGCAGGGGGACATGAGTGGGGGCCTGGTGGAGGGTGCATCTGACTGCTGAGGGTGCAGGGGGTCATGAGTTGGACATGAGTGGGGGCCTGGTGGAGACTGCCCCTGACTGCTGGGGGGTGGGGGTGCAGGGAGACATGTGTGGAGGCCTGGTGGAGGGTGCCCCTGACTGTTGGGGGGTGGGGGTGGTGGGAGACATGAGTGGGGGCCTGGTGGAGGCTGCCCCTGACTGCTGGGGGGTGGGGTTGCAGGGAGACATGTGTGGGGGCCTGGTGGAAGGTGCCCCTGACTGCTGGGGGGTGGGGGTGCAGGGGGACATGTGTGGGGGCCTGGTGGAGGGTGCCCCTGACTGCTGGGGGCTGGGGGTGCAGGGGGACATGAGTGGGGGCCTGGTGGAGGGTGCCCCTGGCTGCTGGTGGGTGGGGGTGCAGGGGGACATGAGTGGGGGCCTGCTGGAGGGTGCACCTGACTGCTGGGGGGTGGGGGTGGTGGGAGACATAAGTGGGGGCCTGGTGGAGGCTGCCCCTGACTGCTGGGGGGTGGGGGTGAAGGGAGACATGTGTGAGGGCCTGGTGGGGGGTGCCCCTGACTGTTGGGGGGTGGGGGTGGTGGGAGACATGTGTGGGGGCCTGGTGGAAGGTGCCCCTGACTGCTGGGGGGTGGGGGTGCAGGGAGACATGTGTGGGGGCCTGCTGGAGGGTGCCCCTGACTGCTGGGGGGTGGGGGTGCAGGGGGACATGAGTGGGGGCCTGGTGGAGGGTGCCCCTGGCTGCTGGTGGGTGGGGGTGCAGGGGGACATGAGTGGGGGCCTGGTGGAGGGTGCACCTGACTGCTGGGGGGTGGGGGTGGTGGGAGACATGAGTGGGGGCCTGGTGGAGGCTGCCCCTGACTGCTGGGGGGTGGGGGTGAAGGGAGACATGTGTGAGGGCCTGGTGGAGGGTGCCCCTGACTGCTGGGGGGTGGGGGTGGAGGGAGACATGAGTGGGGGCCTGGTGGAGGGTGCCCCTGGCAGCTGGTGGTTGGGGGTGCAGGGGGACATGAGTGGGGGCCTGGTGGAGGGTGCACCTGACTGATGGGGGGTGGGAGACATGAGTGGGGGCCTGGTGGAGGCTGCCCCTGACTGCTGGGGGGTGGGGGTGCAGGGAGACATGTGTGGGGGCCTGGTGGAGGGTGCCCCTGACTGCTGGGGGGTGGGGGTGCAGGGGGACATGTGTGGGGGCCTGGTGGAGGGTGCCCCTGACTGCTGGGGGGTGGGGGTGCAGGGGGACATGAGTGGGCGCCTGGTGGAGGGTGCCCCTGGCTGCTGGTGGGTGGGGGTGCAGGGGGACATGAGTGGGGGCCTGGTGGAGGGTGCACCTGACTGCTGGGGGGTGGGGGTGGTGGGAGACATAAGTGGGGGCCTGGTGGAGGCTGCCCCTGACTGCTGGGGGGTGGGGGTGAAGGGAGACATGTGTGAGGGCCTGGTGGAGGGTGCCCCTGACTGCTGGGGGGTGGGGGTGCAGGGAGACATGTGTGGGGGCCTGGTGGAGGGTGCCCCTGACTGCTGGGGGGTGGGGGTGCAGGGGGACATGAGTTGGACATGAGTGGGTGCCTAGTGGAGACTGCCCCTGACTGCTGGGGGGTGTGGGTGCAGGGAGACATGTGTGGGGGCCTGGTGGAGGGTGCCCCTGACTGCTGGGGGGTGGGGGTGCAGGGGGACATGAGTGGGGGCCTGGTGGAGGGTGCCCCTGGCTGCTGAGGGGTGGGGGTGCAGGGGAACATGAGTGGGGGCCTGGTGGAGGGTGCCCCTGGCTGCTGGTGGGTGGGGGTGCAGGGGGACATGAGTGGGGGCCTGGTGGAGGGTGCATCTGACTGCTGAAGGTGCAGGGGGTCATGAGTTGGACATGAGTGGGGCCTGGTGGAGACTGCCCCTGACTGCTGGGGGGTGGGGGTGCAGGGAGACATGTGTGGAGGCCTGGTGGAGGGTGCTCCTGACTGCTGGGGGGTGGGGGTGCAGGGGGACATGAGCGGGCGCCTGGTGGAGGGTGCCCCTGGCTGCTGGTGGGTGGGGGTGCAGGGGGACATGAGTGGGGGCCTGGTGGAGGGTGCACCTGACTGCTGGGGGGTGGGGGTGGTGGGAGACATAAGTGGGGGCCTGGTGGAGGCTGCCCCTGACTGCTGGGGGGTGGGGGTGAAGGGAGACATGTGTGAGGGCCTGGTGGAGGGTGCCCCCGACTGCTGGGGGGTGGGGGTGCAGGGAGACATGTGTGGGGGCCTGGTGGAGGGTGCCCCTGACTGCTGGGGGGTGGGGGTGCAGGGGGACATGAGTTGGACATGAGTGGGTGCCTAGTGGAGACTGCCCCTGACTGCTGGGGGGTGGGGGTGCAGGGAGACATGTGTGGGGGCCTGGTGGAGGGTGCCCCTGACTGCTGGGGGGTGGGGGTGCAGGGGGACATGAGTGGGGGCCTGGTGGAGGGTGCCCCTGGCTGCTGGGGGGTGGGGGTGCAGGGGGACATGAGTGGGGGCCTGGTGGAGGGTGCCCCTGGCTGCTGGTGGGTGGGGGTGCAGGGGGACATGAGTGGGGGCCTGGTGGAGGGTGCATCTGACTGCTGAAGGTGCAGGGGGTCATGAGTTGGACATGAGTGGGGGCCTGGTGGAGACTGCCCCTGACTGCTGGGGGGTGGGGGTGCAGGGAGACATGTGTGGAGGCCTGGTGGAGGGTGCTCCTGACTGTTGGGGGGGTGGGGGTGGTGGGAGACATGTGTGGGGGCCTGGTGGAAGGTGCCCCTGACTGCTGGGGGGTGGGGGTGCAGGGAGACATGTGTGGGGGCCTGCTGGAGGGTGCCCCTGACTGCTGGGGGGTGGGGTGCAGGGGGACATGAGTGGGGGCCTGGTGGAGGGTGCCCCTGGCTGCTGGTGGGTGGGGGTGCAGGGGGACATGAGTGGGGGCCTGGTGGAGGGTGTAACTGACTGCTGGGGGGTGGGGGTGGTGGGAGACATGAGTGGGGGCCTGGTGGAGGCTGCCCCTGACTGCTGGGGGGTGGGGGTGAAGGGAGACATGTGTGAGGGCCTGGTGGAGGGTGCCCCTGACTGCTGGGGGGTGGGGGTGCAGGGAGACATGAGTGGGGGCCTGGTGGAGGGTGCCCTGGCAGCTGGTGGTTGGGGGTGCAGGGGGACATGAGTGGGGGCCTGGTGGAGGGTGCACCTGACTGATGGGGGGTGGGAGACATGAGTGGGGGCCTGGTGGAGGCTGCCCCTGACTGCTGGGGGGTGGGGGTGCAGGGAGACATGTTTGGGGGCCTGGTGGAGGGTGCCCCTGACTGCTGGGGGGTGGGGGTGCAGGGGGACATGTGTGGGGGCCTGGTGGAGGGTGCCCCTGACTGCTGGGGGGTGGGGGTGCAGGGGGACATGAGTGGGCGCCTGGTGGAGGGTGCCCCTGGCTGCTGGTGGGTGGGGGTGCAGGGGGACATGAGTGGGGGCCTGGTGGAGGGTGCACCTGACTGCTGGGGGGTGGGGGTGGTGGGAGACATAAGTGGGGGCCTGGTGGAGGCTGCCCCTGACTGCTGGGGGGTGGGGGTGAAGGGAGACATGTGTGAGGGCCTGGTGGAGGGTGCCCCTGACTGCTGGGGGGTGGGGGTGCAGGGAGACATGTGTGGGGGCCTGGTGGAGGGTGCCCCTGACTGCTGGGGGGTGGGGGTGCAGGGGGACATGAGTTGGACATGAGTGGGTGCCTAGTGGAGACTGCCCCTGACTGCTGGGGGTGGGGGTGCAGGGAGACATGTGTGGGGGCCTGGTGGAGGGTGCCCCTGACTGCTGGGGGGTGGGGGTGCAGGGGGACATGAGTGGGGGCCTGGTGGAGGGTGCCCCTGGCAGCTGGGGGGTGGGGGTGCAGGGGGACATGAGTGGGGGCCTGGTGGAGGGTGCCCCTGGCTGCTGGTGGGTGGGGGTGCAGGGGGACATGAGTGGGGGCCTGGTGGAGGGTGCATCTGACTGCTGAAGGTGTAGGGGGTCATGAGTTGGACATGAGTGGGGGCCTGGTGGAGACTGCCCCTGACTGCTGGGGGGTGGGGGTGCAGGGAGACTTGTGTGGAGGCCTGGTGGAGGGTGCTCCTGACTGTTGGGGGGTGGGGGTGGTGGGAGAATTGTGTGGGGGCCTGGTGGAAGGTGCCCCTGACTGCTGGGGGGTGGGGGTGCAGGGAGACATGTGTGGGGGCCTGCTGGAGGGTGCCCCTGACTGCTGGGGGGTGGGGGTGCAGGGGGACATGAGTGGGGGCCTGGTGGAGGGAGCCCCTGGCTGCTGGTGGGTGGGGGTGCAGGGGGACATGAGTGGGGGCCTGGTGGAGGGTGCACCTGACTGCTGGGGGGTGGGGGTGGTGGGAGACATGAGTGGGGGCCTGGTGGAGGCTGCCCTGACTGCTGGGGGGTGGGGGTGAAGGGAGACATGTGTGAGGGCCTGGTGGAGGGTGCACCTGACTGATGGGGGTGGGAGACATGAGTGGGGGCCTGGTGGAGGCTGCCCCTGACTGCTGGGGGGTGGGGGTGCAGGGAGACATGTGTGAGGGCCTGGTGGAGGGTGCCCCCTGACTGCTGGGGTGTGTGGGTGCATGGAGACATGTGTGGGGGCCTGGTAGAGGGTGCCCCTGACTGCTGGGGGGTGGGGCTGCAGTGGGACATGAGTTGGACATGAGTGGGTGCCTGGTGGAGACTGCCCCTGACTGCAGGGGGGTGGGGGTGCAGGGAGACATGTGTGGGAGCCTGGTGGAGGGTGCCCCTGATGCAGAGGGTGCCCCTGACTGCTGGGGGGTGGGGGTGCAGGGGGACATGAGTGGGGGCCTGGTGGAGGGTGCCCCTGGCTGCTGGTGGGTGGGGGTGCAGGGGGACATGAGTGGGGGCCTGGTGGAGGGTTCATCTGACTGCTGAGGGTGCAGGGGGTCATGAGTTGGACATGAGTGGGGGCCTGGTGGAGACTGCCCCTGACTGCTGGGGGGTGGGGGTGCAGGGAGACATGTGTGGAGGCCTGGTGAAGGGTGCCCCTGACTGTTGGGGGGTGGGGGTGGTGGGAGACATGAGTGGGGGCCTGGTGGAGGCTGCCCCTGACTGCCGGGGGGTGGGGGTGCAGGGAGACATGTGTGGGGGCCTGGTGGAAGGTGCCCCTGACTGCTGGGGGGTGGGGGTGCAGGAGACATGTGTGGGGGCCTGGTGGAGGGTGCCCCTGACTGCTGGGGGGTGGGGGTGCAGGGGGACATGTGTGGGGGCCTGGTGGAGGGTGCCCCTGACTGCTGGGGGGTGGGGGGTGCAGGGGGACATGAGTGGGGGCCTGGTGGAGGGTGCCCCTGGCTGCTGGTGGGTGAGGGTGCAGGGGGACATGTGTGGAGGCCTGGTGGAGGGTGCTCCTGACTGTTGGGGGGTGGGGGTGGTGGGAGACATGAGTGGGGGCCTGGTGGAGGCTGCCCCTGACTGCTGGGGGGTGGGGGTGCAGGGAGACATGTGTGGGGGCCTGGTGGAAGGTGCCCCTGACTGCTGGGGGGTGGGGGTGCAGGGAGACATGTGTGGGGGCCTGGTGGAGGGTGCCCCTGACTGCTGGGGGGTGGGGGTGCAGGGGGACATGTGTGGGGGCCTGGTGGATGGTGCCCCTGACTGCTGGGGGGTGGGGGTGCAGGGGGGCATGAGTGGGGGCCTGGTGGAGGGTGCCCCTGGCTGCTGGTGGGTGGGGGTGCAGGGGGACAGGAGTGGGGGCCTGGTGGAGGGTGCATCTGACTGCTGAGGGTGCAGGGGGTCATGAGTTGGACATGAGTGGGGGCCTGGTGGAGACTGCCCCTGACTGCTGGGGGGTGGGGGTGCAGGGAGACATGTGTGGAGGCCTGGTGGAGGGTTCCCCTGACTGTTGGGGGTGGGGGTGGTGGGAGACATGAGTGGGGGCCTGGTGGAGGCTGCCCCTGACTGCCGGGGGGTGGGGGTGCAGGGAGACATGTGTGGGGGCCTGGTGGAAGGTGCCCCTGACTGCTGGGGGGTGGGGGGTGCAGGGAGACATGTGTGGGGGCCTGGTGGAGGGTGCCCCTGACTGCTGGGGGGTGGGGGTGCAGGGGGACATGTGTGGGGGCCTGGTGGAGGGTGCCCCTGACTGCTGGGGGGTGGGGGGTGCAGGGGGACATGAGTGGGGGCCTGGTGGAGGGTGCCCCTGGCTGCTGGTGGGTGAGGGTGCAGGGGGACATGTGTGGAGGCCTGGTGGAGGGTGCTCCTGACTGTTGGGGGGTGGGGGTGGTGGGAGACATGAGTGGGGGCCTGGTGGAGGGTGCCCCTGACTGCTGGGGGGTGGGGGTGCAGGGGGACATGAGTTGGACATGAGTGGGTGCCTAGTGGAGACTGCCCCTGACTGCTGGGGGTGTGGGTGCAGGGAGACATGTTGGGGGCCTGGTGGAGGGTGCCCCTGACTGCTGGGGGGTGGGGGTGCAGGGGGACATGAGTGGGGGCCTGGTGGAGGGTGCCCCTGGCTGCTGAGGGGTGGGGGTGCAGGGGGACATGAGTGGGGGCCTGGTGGAGGGTGCCCCTGGCTGCTGGTGGGTGGGGGTGCAGGGGGACATGAGTGGGGGCCTGGTGGAGGGTGCATCTGACTGCTGAAGGTGCAGGGGGTCATGAGTTGGACATGAGTGGGGCCTGGTGGAGACTGCCCCTGACTGCTGGGGGGTGGGGGTGCAGGGAGACATGTGTGGAGGCCTGGTGGAGGGTGCTCCTGACTGCTGGGGGGTGGGGGTGCAGGGGGACATGAGCGGGCGCCTGGTGGAGGGTGCCCCTGGCTGCTGGTGGGTGGGGTGCAGGGGGACATGAGTGGGGGCCTGGTGGAGGGTGCACCTGACTGCTGGGGGGTGGGGGTGGTGGGAGACATAAGTGGGGGCCTGGTGGAGGCTGCCCTGACTGCTGGGGGGTGGGGGTGAAGGGAGACATGTGTGAGGGCCTGGTGGAGGGTGCCCCTGACTGCTGGGGGGTGGGGGTGCAGGGAGACATGTGTGGGGGCCTGGTGGAGGGTGCCCCTGACTGCTGGGGGGTGGGGTGCAGGGGGACATGAGTTGGACATGAGTGGGTGCCTAGTGGAGACTGCCCCTGACTGCTGGGGGGTGGGGGTGCAGGGAGATATGTGTGGGGGCCTGGTGGAGGGTGCCCCTGACTGCTGGGGGGTGGGGGTGCAGGGGGACATGAGTGGGGCCTGGTGGAGGGTGCCCCTGGCTGCTGGGGGGTGGGGGTGCAGGGGGACATGAGTGGGGCCTGGTGGAGGGTGCCCCTGGCTGCTGGTGGGTGGGGGTGCAGGGGTACATGAGTGGGGGCCTGGTGGAGGGTGCATCTGACTGCTGAAGGTGCAGGGGGTCATGAGTTGGACATGAGTGGGGGCCTGGTGGAGACTGCCCCTGACTGCTGGGGGGTGGGGGTGCAAGGGAGACATGTGTGGAGGCCTGGTGGAGGGGTGCTCCTGACTGTTGGGGGGTGGGGGTGGTGGGAGACATGTGTGGGGGCCTGGTGGAAGGTGCCCCTGACTGCTGGGGGGTGGGGGTGCAGGGAGACATGTGTGGGGGCCTGCTGGATGGTGCCCCTGACTGCTGGGGGGTGGGGGTGCAGGGGGACATGAGTGGGGGCCTGGTGGAGGGTGCCCCTGGCTGCTGGTGGGTGGGGGTGCAGGGGGACATGAGTGGGGGCCTGGTGGAGGGTGCAACTGACTGCTGGGGGTGGGGGTGGTGGGAGACATGAGTGGGGGCCTGGTGGAGGCTGCCCCTGACTGCTGGGGGGTGGGGGTGAAGGGAGACATGTGTGAGGGCCTGGTGGAGGGTGCCCCTGACTGCTGGGGGGTGGGGGTGCAGGGGGACATGAGTGGGGCCTGGTGGAGGGTGCACCTGACTGATGGGGGGTGGGAGACATGAGTGGGGGCCTGGTGGAGGCTGCCCTGACTGCTGGGGGGTGGGGGTGCAGGGAGACATGTGTGGGGGCCTGGTGGAGGGTGCCCCTGACTGCTGGGGGTGGGGGTGCAGGGGGACATGTGTGGGGGCCTGGTGGAGGGTGCCCCTGACTGCTGGGGGGTGGGGGTGCAGGGGGACATGAGTGGGCGCCTGGTGGAGGGTGCCCCTGGCTGCTGGTGGGTGGGGGTGCAGGGGGACATGAGTGGGGGCCTGGTGGAGGGTGCACCTGACTGCTGGGGGGTGGGGGTGGTGGGAGACATAAGTGGGGGCCTGGTGGAGGCTGCCCCTGACTGCTGGGGGGTGAGGGTGAAGGGAGACATGTGTGAGGGCCTGGTGGAGGGTGCCCCTGACTGCTGGGGGGTGGGGGTGCAGGGAGACATGTGTGGGGGCCTGGTGGAGGGTGCCCCTGACTGCTGGGGGGTGGGGGTGCAGGGGGACATGAGTTGGACATGGAGTGGGTGCCTAGTGGAGACTGCCCCTGACTGCTGGGGTTGGGGGTGCAGGGAGACATGTGTGGGGCCTGGTGGAGGGTGCCCCTGACTGCTGGGGGGTGGGGGTGCAGGGGGACATGAGTGGGGGCCTGGTGGAGGGTGCCCCTGGCTGCTGGGGGGTGGGGGTGCAGGGGGACATGAGTGGGGGCCTGGTGGAGGGTGCCCCTGGCTGCTGGTGGGTGGGGGTGCAGGGGGACATGAGTGGGGGCCTGGTGGAGGGTGCATCTGACTGCTGAAGGTGTAGGGGGTCATGAGTTGGACATGAATGGGGGCCTGGTGGAGACTGCCCCTGACTGCTGGGGGGTGGGGGTGCAGGGAGACTTGTGTGGAGGCCTGGTGGAGGGTGCTCCTGACTGTTGGGGGGTGGGGGTGGTGGGAGAATTGTGTGGGGGCCTGGTGGAAGGTGCCCCTGACTGCTGGGGGGTGGGGGTGCAGGGAGACATGTGTGGGGCCTGCTGGAGGGTGCCCCTGACTGCTGGGGGGTGGGGGTGCAGGGGGACATGAGTGGGGGCCTGGTGGAGGGTGCCCCTGGCTGCTGGTGGGTGGGGGTGCAGGGGGACATGAGTGGGGGCCTGGTGGAGGGTGCACCTGACTGCTGGGGGGTGGGGGTGGTGGGAGACATGAGTGGGGGCCTGGTGGAGGCTGCCCCTGACTGCTGGGGGGTGGGGGTGAAGGGAGACATGTGTGAGGGCCTGGTGGAGGGTGCCCCTGACTGCTGGGGGGTGGGGGGTGCAGGGAGACATGAGTGGGGGCCTGGTGGAGGATGCCCTGGCAGCTGGTGGTTGGGGGTGCAGGGGGACATGAGTGGGGGCCTGGTGGAGGGTGCACCTGACTGATGGGGGGTGGGAGACATGAGTGGGGGCCTGGTGGAGGCTGCCCCTGACTGCTGGGGGGTGGGGGTGCAGGGAGACATGTGTGAGGGCCTGGTGGAGGGTGCCCCTGACTGCTGGGGGGTGTGGGTGCATGGAGACATGTGTGGGGGCCTGGTAGAGGGTGCCCCTGACTGCTGGGGGGTGGGGCTGCAGTGGGACATGAGTTGGACATGAGTGGGTGCCTGGTGGAGACTTCCCCTGACTGCTGGGGGGTGGGGGTGCAGGGAGACATGTGTGGGAGCCTGGTGGAGGGTGCCCCTGATGCGGAGGGTGCCCCTGACTGCTGGGGGGTGGGGGTGCAGGGGACATGAGTGGGGGCCTGGTGGAGGGTGCCCCTGGCTGCTGGTGGGTGGGGGTGCAGGGGGACATGAGTGGGGGCCTGGTGGAGGGTTCATCTGACTGCTGAGG